>NC_088221.1:48914143-48994143 GCF_036934945.1 Oncorhynchus masou masou | reverse complement strand
TATCCTCCTTCACTAGAGTTCAGTAGCAGTGTTAGCACGTATCCTCCTTCAGTAGAGTTCAGTAGCAGTGTTAGCATGTACCCTCCTTCAGTAGAGTTCAGTAGCAGTGTTAGCACGTATCCTCCTTCAGTAGAGTTCAGTAGCAGTGTTAGCACGTATCCTCCTTCAGTAGAGTTCAGTAGCAGTGTTAGCACGTATACTCCTTCAGTAGAGTTCCATAGCAGTGTTAGCATGTACCCTCCTTCAGTAGAGTTCAGTAGCAGTGTTAGCACGTATCCTCCTTCAGTAGAGTTCAGTAGCAGTGTTAGCATGTACCCTCCTTCAGTAGAGTTCAGTAGCAGTGTTAGCACGTATCCTCCGTTAGCAGAGTGAGGATCCAGTAATGTACAGGGACAGAGTCAAATGTTCCCACTAAAAAATCCAACAGAAGGTCTTCCCACTGCAGAGCAGCGTGGCGATGTAAAGCTCGATTTGTGTTGATAGCCCAGCTCATGCTTTATAAATATTTACTGCTATAAAATACATGCTGTGCTCTCTGCCTTGCCTGCTTATTCCTACACTATCTGAATCCCAAATAGCTCCTACATCGGGAACGGGGTGCCATTTCGAATCTCTGCAACAAACAGAAGGAAGGAGCAGGTCAGGAAGACATACAGTCAGATCCATCAGGTCAGGAAGAGTCAGATCCATCAGGTCAGGAAGACACACAGTCAGATCCATCAGGAAGAGTCAGATCCATCAGGTCAGGAAGAGTCAGATCCATCAGGTCAGGAAGACATACAGTCAGATCCATCAGGTCAGGAAGACACACAGTCAGATCCATCAGGTCAGGAAGACACACAGTCAGATCCATCAGGAAGAGTCAGATCCATCAGGTCAGGAAGAGTCAGATCCATCAGGTCAGGAAGACATACAGTCAGATCCATCAGGTCAGGAAGACACACAGTCAGATCCATCAGGTCAGGAAGACACACAGTCAGATCCATCAGGTCAGGAAGACACACAGTCAGATCCATCAGGTCAGGAAGAGTCAGATCCATCAGGTCATGAAGAGTCAGATCCATCAGGTCATGAAGAGTCAGATCCATCAGGTCATGAAGACATACAGTCAGATCCATCAGGTCAGGAAGACATACAGTCAGATCCATCAGGTCATGAAGACATACAGTCAGATCCATCAGGTCATGAAGACATACAGTCAGATCCATCAGGTCAGGAAGACATACAGTCAGATCCATCAGGTCAGGAAGACATACAGTCAGATCCATCAGGTCAGGAAGACATACAGTCAGATCCATCAGGTCAGGAAGACATACAGTCAGATCCATCAGGTCAGGAAGACACACAGTCAGATCCATCATTATTGCACCCTTGATAAGAAGACCAAAGAAGACTATAAAAAAAAGACTACAAACGTTCAGCTATATTTTATGCTCAATACAATTGGAAAATGTGATTATTGTATAATAATACAATTGCTCAGATAGAGACATTTTGTTATACATGTAAATCAACAAACAGAAAAGAGTCTAAATTATCGGCATCCCTGTTTTCAATACTCCGGCACCCTCCCCTTGCAAGGATTTTTTTTCACCTTCATTTAACCAGGTAGGCCAGTTGAGAACAAGTTCTCATTTACAACTGCGACCTGGACAAGATAAAGCAAAGCAGTGCGACAAAAACAACAACACAGAGCTACACATGGAATAAACAAACATACAGTCAATAATACAATAGAAAATGTCTATATACAGTGTGTGCAAATGAGGTAGGATAAGGGAGGTAAAGGCAATAAATAGGCCATGGTGGAAAAACAATTACAATATAGCAATTAAACACTGGAGTGACAGATGTGCAGAAGATGAGGATAACTGGTGGGCGTGGCCAAAGAGCTCTATTTTTATATCATGTGACCATAGCACTGGTTCCAATCAAAGTGCAAATGCCGTTTATCAATCTCCAGGCGGTGCTAACTCCAGGCGGTGCTAACTCCAGGCGGTGCTAACTCCAGGCGGAGCTAACTCCAGGCGGAGCTAACTCCAGGCGGTGCTAACTCCAGGCGGAGCTAACTCCAGGCGGAGCTAACTCCAGGCGGTGCTAACTCCAGGCAGTGCTAACTCCAGGCGGAGCTCCTTGGCCAGGCACACCAGTGGTGGGTTTTGGGGTTGAAAAACAGAAGCGTATGCAGAAAATGACCTCATACCTACTGTAAAATATGTTGGTGGACATTTGATGCTTTGGGTCTACTTCCACTGATCCTGGGGCCTTTGTTAAGGTCAACAGCATTATGAACTTTACCAAGTACCAAGACATTTTAGCCAAAAACCTAGTTTTCTCTGCCAGGAGGTTCGCACGTCGATCTTCCATCAAGACAATAACCCCAAGCACTAATTAAAATACACAAAGGAATGTATCATCAACCACTAAATTAACATTTTGCAAAAGTCATCTCAGTCCCCAGACTTGAACTCCACTGAAAACCTGTTGGTTTGAATTGAAGAGGTCAGTCTATATGAGCAGACAGGATAAAATAATAATAATAATAAATCATGTAACACATTTATATAGTGCTTTTCATAACAATCTGAGTCCTGCCTCACCCTGTCCTGATTCACCCTGTCTGTCCTGTCTCGACCTGTCCTGTTTCACCCTGTACTGACTCACCCTGTCCTGACTCACTCCTGTCCTGTCTCACTCCGTCCTGTCTCACTCCGTCCTGTCTCACCCTGTCCTGACTCACCCTGTCCTGACTCACCCTGTCCTGACTCACCCTGTCTGTCCTGTCTCGACCTGTCCTGACTCAATCTGTCCTACCTCACTCCGTCCTGTCTCACTCCGTCCTGCCTCACACTGTCCTGCCTCACCCTGTCCTGCCTCACCCTGTCCTGACTCACCCTGCCCTGACTCACCCTGCCCTGACTCACCCTGTCCTGACTCACCTTGTCCTGACTCACCCCGTCCTGACTCACCCCGTCCTGACTCACCCCGTCCTGACTCACCCCGTCCTGACTCACCCCGTCCTGACTCACCCTGTCCTGACTCAATCTCTCCTGACTCAATCTCTCCTGACTCAATCTCTCCTGACTCAATCTCTCCTGACTCACTCTGTCCTGCCTCAATCTGTCCTACCTCACTCCGTCCTGCCTCACCCTGCCCTGCCTCACCCTGCCCTGCCTCACCCTGTCCTGACTCACCCTGTCCTGCATCACCCTGCCCTGCCTCACCCTGCCCTGCCTCACCCTGCCCTGACTCACCCTGTCCTGCCTCACCCAGCCCTGACTCAATCTGTCATCAATGAGAGCAGAACTGCCTCAGTGTGACACTGAATACATAAGCACATTACCAACCTCTGTCACTGCTTTCAAATCCAAGAAGCAACTCCGGACAGAAAAGATAAATAATGGCATCATTAATAAACCCTATGTACACTTTCTGATGTAGTATGTAGGTGAAATAAAGTAGGGTGCACAGCCCTATGGGCCCTGGTTAAAACTAGTACACTCTACATTTACATTTACATTTAAGTCATTTAGCAGACGCTCTTATCCAGAGCGACTTACAAATCCTATACAGTGAGTAGGGTGCAATTTGGGACGGACCCATTAGTATTCTACAATATGCCATAATCAGATTGTATCAATGAGATAACATCATAGAAGGACATTTTTTTACCCTTATTTTACCAGGTAAGTTGACTGAGAACACATTGTCATTTACAGCAACGACCTGGGGAATAGTTAAAGGGGAAAGGAAGGGGGGGTGAACGAGCCAATTGGAAGCTAAGAAAACACCCTGGAAGGACACAGTGTGATCAAAGTGACAGTATCCATTTGACCTAAGGTGTTATTGGCAGGGTTCGCTCAGAGAACAAAACATCTCACTAGGGTCACAGTGTAATTACTGCCGTACGCTAAATATACACATTTACACTGCAAAGCAAAGGCAAACTCAAAGAATAGTTGCCAATAGGGAAACGCAACCTGAGACATACAGATAGCCCCCTGAGACACACAGATAGCCCACCTAGAAACATACAGATAGCCCACCTAGAAACATACAGATAGCCACCTGAGACATACAGATTGCCACCTGAGACATACAGATAGCCCACCTAGAAACATACAGATAGCCACCTGAGACATACTGATAGACTACCTGAGACATACAGATTGCCACCTGAGACATACAGATAGCCCACCTAGAAACATACAGATAGCCACCTGAGACATACTGATAGACTACCTGAGACATACAGATAGACGACCTGAGACATACAGATAGACGACCTGAGACATACAGATAGTCTACCTGAGACATACAGATAGACTACCTGAGACATACAGATAGACGACCTGAGACATACAGATAGACGACCTGAGACATACAGATAGTCTACCTGAGACATACAGATAGCCCACCTGAGACATACAGATATCCCACCTGAGACACACAGATACACCAACTGAGACATATAGATAGCCCCGAGACATACGGATATCCCACCTGAGACACACAGATACACCAACTGAGACATATAGATAGCCCCGAGACATACGGATATCCCACCTGAGACATACAGATATCCCACCTGAGACACACAGATACACCAACTGAGACATATAGATAGCCCCGAGACATACAGATATCCCACCTGAGACACACAGATACACCAACTGAGACATATAGATAGCCCCGAGACATAGCACCAACTGAGACATATAGATAGCCCCGAGACATACGGATAGTCTACCTGAGACATACAGATACACCAACTGAGACATATAGATAGCCCCGAGACATACGGATAGTCTACCTGAGACATACAGATACACCAACTGAGACATATAGATAGCCCCGAGACATACGGATAGTCTACCTGAGACATACAGATACACCAACTGAGACATATAGATAGCCCCGAGACATACAGATAGTCTACCTGAGACATTCAGATAGCCACCTGAGACATACAGATAGCCCACCTGAGACACACAGATACACCAACTGAGACATACGGATAGCCCCGAGACATACAGATAGTCTACCTGAGACATACAGATAGCCACCTGAGACATATATGGTGGGGAGAACAAGTATTTGATACACTGCCGATTTTGCAGGTTTTCCTACTAGGTTTTCCTACTAAAGCATGTAGAGGTCTGTCATTTTTATCATAGGTACACTTCAAATGTGAGAGACAGAATCTAAAACAAAAATACAGAAAATCACATTGTAAGTAATTCATTTGCATGTTATTGCATGACATAAGTATTTGATCACCTACCAACCAGTAAGATTTCCGACTCTCAAAGACTCTCCTGTTCTCCACTCATTACCGGTATTTATTAACTGCACCTGTTTGAAATCGTTACCTGTATAAAAGACACCTGTCCACACATTCAATCAAACAGACTCCAACCTCTCCACAATGGCCAAGACCAGAGAGCTGTGTAAGGACATCAGGGATACAATTGTAGACCTGCACAAGGCTGGGATGTGCTACAGGACAATAGGCAAGCAGCTTGGTGAGAAGGCAACAAATGTTGGCGCAATTATTAGAAAATGGAAGAAGTTCAAGATGACGGTCAATCACCCTCGGTCTGGGGCTCCATGCAAGATCTCACCTCGTAGAGCATCAATGATCATGAGGAAGGTGAGGGATCAGCCTAGAACTACACGGCAGGCCCTGGTCAATGACCCGAAGAGAGCTGGGACCACAGTCTCAAAGAAAACCATTAGTAACACACTACGCCGTCATGGATTAAAATCCTGCAAGGTCCCCTTGCTTAAGCCAGCGCATGTCCAGACCCGTCTGAAGTTTGCCAATGACCATCTGGATGATCCAGAGGAGGAATGGGAGAAGGTTATGTGGTCTGATGAGACAAAAATATAGCTTTTTAGTGTAAACTCCACTCGCCGTGATTGGAGGAAAAAGAAGAATGAGTACAACCACAAGAACACCATCCCAACCGTGAAGCATGGAGGTGGAAACATAATTCTTTGGGGATGCTTTTCTGCAAAGGGGACAGGACGACTGCACCGTATTGAGGGGAGGATGGATGGGGCCATGTATCGCGAGATCTTGGCCAACAACCTCCTTCCCTCAGTAAGAGCATTGAAGATGGGTCGTGGCTGGGTCTTCCAGCATGACAACGACCCGAAACACACAGGCGGGGCAACTAAGGAGTGGTTCCGTAAGAAGCATCTCAAGGTCCTGGAGAGGCCTAGCCAGTCTCCAGACCTGAACCCAGTAGAAAATCTTTGGAGGGAACTGAAAGTCCGTATTGCCTAGCGACAGCCCCGAAACCTGAAGGATCTGGAGAAGGTCTGTCTGGAGGGGTGGGCCAAAATCCCTGCTGCAGTGTGTGCAAACCTGGTCAAGAACTACAGGAAACGTATGATCTCTGTAATTGCAAACAAAGTACCAAATATTAAGTTCTGCTTTTCTGATGTATCAAATACTTATGTCATGCATTAAAATGCAAATGAATTACTTAAAAATCAAAAATGTGATTTTCTGTATTTTTGTTTTAGATTCCGTCTCTCACAGTTGAAGTGTACCTATGATAAAAAATTACAGACCCCTACATGCTTTGTAAGTAGGAAAACCTGCAAAACTGTCTATCAAATACTTGTTCTCCCCACTGTAAATAGCCACCTGAGACATACAGATAGCCCCTGACACATACAGATAGCCCCCTGAGACATACAGAGAGCCTACCTGAGACATACAGATAGCCTACCTGTGTCACCTAGGACATACAGATAGCCACCTGTGAGATACAGATAGCCTACCTGTGTCACCTGAGAGATACAGATAGGCTACCTGAGACACACATAAGAACAAACACAATGCATTGTCAAATAATTCAATACATAACTCCTATTTTGTCCACTGTACATAACATGCCTATCTCAGCAGTGGTCCACGAGATCATGACTGTGATTCTCCATTCAGCTATAATCAATTATTAATTCTATTCAATATGGAAATATGAAAACTTGTGTGTGTGGGGTGCTGTTCCTCTCTGAGTCTATTCTAGTGGAGTCTGCAGAAGAAGAGTTTCTTCATCCTCCACAGGAGGGCTGACAGGAAACTAGGCTGCAGTGACAATACATCAATATTGAAATCAACCAAATGAATCCTCGGAGGGAAAAAAAGTGGATCCTTCTTTTTTTCTTTTTTTTAAATCGTTAACTGTATTCAGATGAATAAATTTGAATGAATGACAATGCTTGAAGTCAAATGACTGTCAGGCCTCCTGATCCTTTTAAAAGCAACCGTAAGTCTCCAACATGCACCCTATTCCCTACGTAGTGCACTACTATTGAGGGCTCTGTTCCCCCCCCCAAAAAAAAATGAACTCTGGCGGGAACAGGGGTGTCATTGGAAACACAAACCCCAAGCCTGCTAATATGTCTTGAATCAGTGGTGGCTGGCTAATGTTCGGGATGGTGATGGGCCCTAGCATGCTTCACTCAGAAGCACCTAAGTCCCATAAGCAAAGCGAATGTGGGCCCTGCATGTGGTGCCAAGAATAGGTTTACACCTCCTCCGCTCTTCTCTTCTGATGGAGCGTAACCCTAACCCTAGTAGGTTACACCTCCTCCTCACTTCTCTTCTGATGGAGCGTAACCCTAAACCTAGTAGGTTACACCTCCTCCTCACTTCTCTTCTGATGGAGCGTAACCCTAACCCTAGTAGGTTACACCTCCTCCTCTCTTCTCTTCTGATGGAGCATAACCCTAACCCTAGTAGGTTACACCTCCTCCTCACTTCTCTTCTCTTCTGATGGAGCATAACCCTAACCCTAGTAGGTTACACCTCCTCCTCACTTCTCTTCTGATGGAGCGTAACCCTAACCCTAGTAGGTTACACCTCCTCCTCACTTCTCTTCTGATGGAGCGTAACCCTAACCCTAGTAGGTTACACCTCCACCTCACTTCTCTTCACTTCTGATGGAGCGTAACCCTAACCCTAGTAGGTTACACCTCCTCCTCACTTCTCTTCTCTTCTGATGGAGCGTAACCCTAACCCTAGTAGGTTACACCTCCTCCTCACTTCTCTTCTGATGGAGCGTAACCCTAACCCTAGTAGGTTACACCACCTCCTCACTTCTCTTCTGATGTAGCGTAACCCTAACCCTAGTAGGTTACACCTCCTCCTCACTTCTCTTCTGATGGACACGTAACCCTAACCCTAGTAGGTTACACCTCCTCCTCTCTTCTCTTCTGATGGAGCGTAACCCTAACCCTAGTAGGTTACACCTCCTCCTCTCTTCTCTTCTGATGGAGCGTAACCTAACCCTAGTAGGTTACACCTCCTCCTCACTTCTCTTCTGATGGAGCGTAACCCTAACCCTAGTATGGTTACCTCCTCCTCACTTCTCTTCTGATGGACCTCCTCCTCACTTCTCTTCTGATGGAGCGTAACCCTAACCCTAGTAGGTTACACCTTCACCTCACTTCTCTTCTCTTCTGATGGAGCGTAACCCTAACCCTAGTAGGTTACACCTCCTCCTCACTTCTCTTCTGATGGAGCGTAACCCTACCCCAAATTGCCCTAGTAGGTTACACCTCCTCCTCTCTTCTCTTCTGATGGAGCGTAACCCTAACCCTAGTAGGTTACACCTCCTCCTCTCTTCTCTTCTGATGGAGCGTAACCCTAACCCTAGTAGGTTACACCTCCTCCTCTCTTCTCTTCTGATGGAGCGTAACCCTAACCCTAGTAGGTTACACCTCCTCCTCACTTCTCTTCTGATGGAGCGTAACCCTAACTCTAGTAGGTTTACTCCTCCTCATCACTTCTCTTCTGATGGAGCGTAACCCTAACCCTAGTAGGTTACACCTCCTCCTCTCTTCTCTTCTGATGGAGCGTAACCCTAACCCTAGTAGGTTACACCTCCTCCTCACTTCTCTTCTGATGGAGCGTAACCCTAACCCTAGTAGGTTACACCTCCTCCTCTCTTCTCTTCTGATGGAGCGTAACCCTAACCCTAGTAGGTTTACTCCTCCTCCTCACTTCTCTTCTGATGGAGCGTAACCCTAACCCTAGTAGGTTACACCTCCTCCTCTCTTCTCTTCTGATGGAGCGTAACCCTAACCCTAGTAGGTTACACCTCCTCCCTCACTTCTCTTCTGATGGAGCGTAACCCTAACCCTAGTAGGTTACACCTCCTCCTCTCTTCTCTTCTGATGGAGCGTAACCCTAACCCTAGTAGGTTACACCTCCCCTCTGATGGAGCTAACCCTCTCTTACTCTTCTGATGGAGCGTAACCCTAACCCTAGTAGGTTACACCTCCTCCTCACTTCCTTCTGATGGAGCGTTAACTTCTCTATGGACCCTAACCCTAGGTTACACCTCCTCCTCACTTCTCTTGTGATGGAGCGTAACCCTAACCCTAGTAGGTTACACCTCCTCCTCACTTCTCTTCTGATGGAGCGTAACCCTAACCCTAGTAGGTTACACCTCCCCCTCACTTCTCTTCTCTTCTGATGGAGCGTAACCCTAACCCTAGTAGTTTACACCTCCTCCTCACTTCTCTTCTGATGGAGCGTAACCCTAACCCTAGACCCCTCCTCACTTCTTTCTGTGGAGGTTACACCTCCTCCTCACTTCTCTTCTGATGGAGCGTAAACCCTAACCCTAGTAGGTTACACCTCCTCCTCACTTCTCTTCTGATGGAGCGTAACCCTAACCCTAGTAGGTTACACCTCCTCCTCACTTCTCTTCTGATGGAGCGTAACCCTAACCCTAGTAGGTTACACCTCCTCCTCTCTTCTCTTCTGATGGAGCGTAACCCTAACCCTAGTAGGTTACACCTCCCCCTCACTTCTCTTCTCTTCTAATGGAGCGTAACCCTAACCCTAGTAGGGTACACCTCCCCCTCACTTCTCTTCTCTTCTGATGGAGCGTAACCCTAAACCTAGTAGGTTACACCTCCCCCTCACTTCTCTTCTCTTCTGATGGAGCGTAACCCTAACCCTCGTAGGTTACACCTCCTCCTCACTTCTCTTCTGATGGAGCGTAACCCTAAACCTAGTAGGTTACACCTCCTCCTCACTTCTCTTCTGATGGAGCGTAACCCTAACCCTAGTAGTTTACACCTCCTCCTCACTTCTCTTCTGATGGAGCGTAACCCTAACCCTAGTAGGTTACACCTCCTCCTCTCTTCTCTTCTGATGGAGCGTAACCCTAACCCTAGTAGGTTACACCTCCTCCTCACTTCTCTTCTGATGGAGCGTAACCCTAACCCTAGTAGGTTTACACCTCCTCCTCACTTCTCTTCTGATGGAGCGTAACCCTAACCCTAGTAGGTTACACCTCCTCCTCACTTCTCTTCTGATGGAGCGTAACCCTAACCCTAGTAGGTTACACCTCCTCCTCTCTTCTCTTCTGATGGAGCGTAACCCTAACCCTAGTAGGTTTACACCTCCTCCTCACTTCTCTTCTGATGGAGCGTAACCCTAACCCTAGTAGGTTACACCTCCTCCTCACTTCCCTTCTGATGGAGCGTAACCCTAACCCTAGTTGGTTACACCTCCTCCTCACTTCTCTTCTGATGGAGCATAACCCTAACCCTAGTAGGTTACACCTCCTCCTCACTTCTCTTCTGATGGAGCGTAACCATAACCCTAGTAGGTTTACACCTCCTCCTCACTTCTCTTCTGATGGAAACACATATTTGAATTGCAAACTACTTCCATGAAGGTGACCTATTTATCTTTATTCTCTCTCTCTCTCTCTCTCCCTCTCTTCTTCCTTCAATCTCTCTCTCTCTCTTCTTCCGTTATTCTCTCTCTCTCTTCCCTCAATCTCTCTCTCTTCTTCCCTCATTCTCTCTCTCTCTCTTCATCCCTCCTACCTACCCATCCACCTCTCCAGGCTCTGTATCTGTACATGGTCTGGATCTACAAAGTCTAATAGTTGTATGTTAATATTGAACTTTGTCCCGACTGTTGAAGTTTGCAATTACAGCTTCTGTACAGAAAATAAAACAGAAATACTTTATTTACATAAGTATTCAGACCTTTACTATGAGACTCAAAATTGAGCTCAGGTGCATCCAGTTTCCATTGATCATCCTTGAGATGTTTCTACAACTTGATTGGAGTCTACTTGTGGTAAATTCAATTGATTGGACATGATTTGGAAAGGCACACACATGTTGACAGAGCATATCAGAGCAAAAACCGAGCCATGAGGACGAAGGAATTGTCCGTAGAGCTCCGAGACAGGATTGTGTCGAGGCACAGATCTGGGAAAGGGAACCAAAATTATGTCTGCAGTGTTGAAGGTCCCAAAGAATACAGTGGCCTCCGTCATTCTTAAATGGAAGATGTTTAGAACCACCAAGACTCTTCCCAGAGCTGGCCACCCGGCCAAACTAAATAATCAGGGGAGAAGGGCCTTGGTCAGGGAGGTGACCAGGAACCCTATGGTCACACTGACAGAGCTCCAGAGTTCCTCTGTGGAGATGGGAGAACCTTCCAGAAGGACAACCATCTCTGCAGCACTCCACGAATCAGGCCTTTATAGTAGAGTGGCCAGACGGAAGCCACTCTTTACTAAATGGCACACGACAGCCCGCTTGGAGTTTGCCAAAAGGCACCTAAAGGACTCTCAGACCATGACAAACACAATTATCTGGACTGATGAAACCAAGATTGAACACTTTGGCCTGAATGACAAGCATCGTGTCTAGAGAAAACATGGCACCATCCCTACGGTGAAGCACGGTAGTGGAAGCATCATGCTGCGGGGATGTTTTCCCCGACAGGGACTGGGAGACTAGTCAGGATCAAAGCAAAGATTAAACGGAGCAAAGTACAGAGAGATCCTTGATGAAAACCTGCTCCAGAGCGGTCAGGACATCAGACAGACTGGGGCAAACGTTCACCTTCCAACAGGACAACGACCCTAAGCACACAGCCAAGACAACGCAGGAGTGGCTTTGGGACAAGTTTCTGAATATCCTTGAATGGCCCAGCCAGAGCCCGGACTTGAACCCGATCGATCGGACATCTCTGGAGAGACCTGAAAATATTTGTGCAGCAACGCTCATCCAACCTGACTGATTTTGAGAGGATCTGCAGAGAAGAATGGGAGATTTTTCCCAAATACAGGTGTACCAAGCTTGTAGCTTCATACCCAAGAAGACTCAAGGCTGTAATCGCTGCCAAAGATGCTTCAGCAAAGTACTGAGGAAAGGGTCTGAATACTTATGTAAATGTGACATTTGTTTCTTTTTCAAAAATTCTAAAATCCTTTTTTTTTGCCTTGTCTTTATGGATATTGTGTGTAGATTGATGAGGGGGGAAAACTATTTAATATATTTTCGAGCTATAACCGAACAAAATGTGGAATAGTGAAGAGGTCTGAATTACGTCACCTGACTCCAGAGATGAACACATCGTTGTAACTGCTAAAAGTAGGTGACGTTGTGAGGAAGTATCGTAATAAAATATTAAAAAGTGGAAACGTAGCTACAAAACTTGAGAGTCATAACCACACTGTTGACAGATGACAGAAATCCAATAAGACAAGCCCTCTTGCATCATTTAACCAAATTACTCTTAACATAAACTTCCTCCTGAAGGTCAAGAGAAACTCAGGCGGTGACTGATGAGCTATTAAACCAGCTCTCTCTCTCTCATGGAGCTGATACACCGCATGCAAAACAGACATGTAAAAACTCCATTAACTCTATTAACATTCATTCAAGTGTGGAATGATGCCTGATCAAGCAGAGCTGCTGGGAGCCGTTTGCTACAGGCACCCTATTCCCTACATAGAGCCCTTATTTTGACCAGAGCCCTATAGACCCTATGTAGGGAATAGGGTGCCGTTTGGGACACACACACACATAGTCTATTCACTACATAGAGCCCTTGTTTTGACCAGAGCCCTATAGGCCCTATGGGCACTATGTAGGGAATAGGGTGTCGTTTGGGACACAGCCACATAGTCTATTCACTACATAGAGCCCTTGTTTTGACCAGAGCCCTATAGGCCCTATGGGCACTATGTAGGGAATAGGGTGCCGTTTGGGACACAGCCACATAGTCTATTCACTACATAGAGCCCTTGTTTTGACCAGAGCCCTATAGGCCCTATGGGCACTATGTAGGGAATAGGGTGCCGTTTGGGACACACCACATAGTCTATTCACTACATAGAGCCCTATAGGTCGTGGTCAATAGTAGTGCTATTTGCTCCAGGAACCAAGTGTTCCTTTCATCAACAGCGAGGGAACCAGAAGGGAACCAGTACCGGAATCGTACTATTTACAGAAGTGGTGTGAGGGCTGTGCTTTGGTAAAGTGGGTGGGGTTATATCCTTCCTGTATGGCCCTGTCCGGGGGTATCATTGGATGGGCCACAGTGTCTGCCGACCCCTCCTGTCTCAGCCTCCAGTATTTATGCTGCAGTAGTTTATGTGTCAGGGGGCTAGGGTCAGTTTGTTATATCTGGAGTACTTCTCCTGTCTTATCCGGTGTCCTGTGTGAATTTAAGAATGCTCTCTCTAATTATTTTTCTTTCTCTCACCATGCCTCAGGACTACCTGGCCTTATGGCTCCTTGCTGTCCCCAGTCCACCTGGCCGTGCTGCTGCTCCAGTTTCAACTGTTCTGCCTGCGGCTATGGAACCCTGACCTGTTCACCGGACGTGCTACCTGTCCCAGACCTGCTGTTTTCAACTCTCTAGAGACAGCAGGAGCGATAGAGATACTCTGAATGATCGGCTACGAAAAGCCAACTGACATTTACTCCTGAGGTGATGACCTATTGCACCCTCGACAACAACTGTGATTATTATTATTTGACCCTGCTGGTCATCATGAACATTTGAACATCTTGGCCATGTTCTGTTATAATCTCCACCCGGCACAGCCAGAAGAGGACTGTCCACCCCACATAGCCTGGATCCTCTCTAGTTTCTTCCTAGGTTCTGACCTTTCTAGGGAGTTTTTCCTAGCCACTGTGCTTCTACACCTCCATTGCTTGCTGTTTGGTGTTTCAGGCTGTGTTTCTGTACAGCACTTTGAGACATCAACTGATGTACGAAGGGCTTTATAAATACATTTGATTTTGATTTGATCTGAGCGCAATTTCGAATCTCATAGCAAAAGCTCTGAATACTTCTGTAAATAAAGTATTTATGTTTTTTTATACTTAATTATTTAGCAAAATAAAAAATACAACTGTTTTTGCTTCATGATTATGGGGTATTGTGTGTATATTGCTGAGGATTTTGTTCATTTAATACATTTTAGAATGAGAACGTAACATGAGAAATTGTGGGAAAAAGTCAACATTTTTCTGAAGTCACTGTGCCTTCGGGAAGTATTCCGAACCTTCCAGATATTGTTACGTTTTATTCTATTCTACAACCTAGTTTACAACATAGGCGCACACAGGTCGAAAAAAACATTTGAGGTGACAGACAGTGATATGGACAGACCGTGACACATTCAATACCGCCTTGCATACTCTTGCCTTCATCTGATTATCTAGTGTGTAACAGTTGCAAATGAGAGTTTATTTTTGGACAATTGTAGGATTATTTTTTTTTTATCTCTGGTTTGTTTGCTTACGCTTAACAAATGTTTTTCAACCGAATCGGTGGAATGAATACACCCCAAATCATGATTTAACACAGTTCACTTTCACAGCAGCCACGTTTTTTTCCTTCTTCTATGTATGCGCTCTCCCACTCTCTCACATTATCCCTTCGCTTGTGGACTTCAATGCACAACACATCAGCAGTATGTAACCAGGTGAAATAACCTTTCCAAGCCAAATCCTACACTATCATGTTAGTAAACCGGCTTTAATCATGCAATAACGTTGCAGTGAGCAGCTTAGCAATAAATTAAATCAACCAAAAGCTTACCTTGACTTGGAAGAGTTCCAGTGTTGTGTTGGATAGTCATAGCCAGCTAGCTAACATAGCATCCCTCTCTGTTTGATAGTCATAGCCAGCTAACTAACATAGCATCCCTCTATTTTATTTTACCTTTATTTAACTAGGCAAGTCAGTTAAGAACATATTTTCAATGATGGTCTAGGAATGCACAACACATCAGGTTAACTGGAAGGAAGAACGACAGATTTGTACCTTGTCAGCTTGGGGGTTTGAACTTGCAACCTTCCGGTTACTAGTCCAACGCTCTAACCACTAGGCTACCCAGCCGTACCTGTTGGATAGTCATAGACAACTAGCTAACATAGCTATCCAACAGAGAGGCATGCTATGTTAGCTAGCTGGCTATTACTATACAGCAGAGAGGGATGCTATGTTAGCTAGCTGGCTATGACTATCAAACAGAGAGGGATGATATGTTAGCTATCCAACAGAGAGGGATGCTAACATATCATCCCTCTCTGTTGGATAGTCATAGCCAATTAGCTAACATAGCTTCCCTCTCTGTCTGATAGTCATAGCCAGCTAGCTAACATAGATCCCTCTCTGTTGGATAGCCATAGCCAGCTAGCTAACATAGCATCCCTCTCTGTTTGAGCCGGGTGTTTAAGTAGGCTAAACTAGCTAGCTGCATTTGCTAGTGAAGTAATTGAAACTGAAAATGAAAACCAATCACGAAATCTCTCTCTCTTTCTTGCTTCTCCTTCATTTTTGAATATATTTAATTTGTTGAAAACTGTTCAACTATTGTATTTCTCTTTGAGTAAACTCCTCACCACATTTTATGCACTGCATTGCTAGCGAGCTGTAGCTTCTGCTTTTAGTACTAGATTCATTCTCTGATCCTTTGATTAACATGTCAGTTCATGCTCCAAGAGCTCTGATAGGTTGGACAATGTCCTCTGGAAGTCATCATGGAAGCGAGTGAGAAGCAAGAGCCTCCTAGATTTTGTATTGAAGTCAATGTACAAAGAGGAGGAAGGAAGCTAGCTGTCAAGAGTGTGCAAAGATGTCATCAAGGCAAAGGGTGGCTACTTTGAAGAATCTCAAATATAAAATACTTTGATTGGCTACTACATGATTGCATATGTGTTACTTCATAATTTTGATGTCTTCACTAAATCAAATCAAATTTATTTATATAGCCCTTCATACATCAGCTGATATCTCAAAGGGCTGTACAGAAACCCAGCCTAAAACCCCAATACAGCAAGTAATGCAGGTGTAGAAGCACGGTGGCTAGGAAAAACTCCCTAGAAAGGCCAAAACCTAGGAAGAAACCTAGAGAGGAACCAGGCTATGTGGGGTGGCCAGTCCTCTTCTGGCTGTGCCGGGTGGAGATTATAACAGAACATGGCCAAGATGTTCAAATGTTCATTAATGACCAGCATGGTCAAATAATAATAATCACAGGCAGAACAGTTGAAACTTGAGCAGCAGCACAGCCAGGTGGACTGGGGACAGCAAGGAGTCATCATGTCAGGTAGTCCTGGGGCATGGTCCTAGGGCTCAGGTCCTCTGAGAGAGAGAAAGAGAGAGAGAAGGAGAGAATTAGAGAACGCACACTTAAATTCACACAGGACACCGGATAGGACAGGAGAAGTACTCCAGATATAACAAACTGACCCTAGCCCCCCGACACATAAACTACTGCAGCATAAATACTGGAGGCTGAGATAGGAGGTGTCAGGAGACACTGTGGCCCCATCCGAGGACACCCCCAGACAGGGCCAAACAGGAAGGATATAACCCCACCCACTTTGCCAAAGCACAGCCCCCACACCACTAGAGGGATATCTTCAACCACCAACTTACCATCTTGAGACAAGGCCGAGTATAGCCCACAAAGATCTCCGCCACGGCACAACCCAAGGGGGGCGCAACCCAGACAGGAAGATCCTTCTCACCCCCCCCTTAATGATTTAGATGCACTATTGTAAAGTGGCTGTTCCACTGGATGTCAGAAGGTGAATTCACCAATTTGTAAGTCGCTCTGGATAAGAGCGTCTGCTAAATGACTTAAATGTAAATGTAAATGTAAGATCACATCACTGACTCAAACCATTCAAGTGACGCACCCCTCCTAGGGATGGTATGAAAGAGCCCCAGTAAGCCAGTGACTCAGGGTTAGAGGCAGAGAATCCCAGTGGAAAGAGGGGAACCGGCCAGGCAGAGACAGCAAGGGCGGGTCATTGCTCCAGAGCCTTTCCATTCACCTTCCCACTCCTGGGCTACACTCAATCATATGACCCACTGAAGAGATGAGTCTTCAATAATGACTTAAAGGTTGAGTCCGAGTTTGCGTCTCTCACACGAGTTTGCGTCTCTCACACTATTATTCTATAATATAGAAAATAGAAACAAATTAAGAAAAACCCTGGAATGAAGAGGTGTGTCCAAACTTTTGACTGGTACTGTATATAGCTATATATATAATATATATATATATATATATAAACAGTTGAAGTCAGAAATTTACATTACACTAAGGTTGGAGTCATTAAAACACGTTTTTCAACCATTCAACAAAATTGTTGTTAACAAATTATAGTTTTGACAAGTTGGTTAGGACATCTACTTTGTGCATGACACAATAAAGTTTTCCAACAATTGTTGGCAGACAGATTTTTCCACATATAATTCATTGTATCACAATTCCACTGGGTCAGAAGTTTACATACACAAAGTTGATTGTGTCTTGAAACAGCTTGGAAAATTCCAGAAAATGATGTCATGGCTTTAGAAGCTTCTGATAGGCTACTTGACATAATTTGAGTCAATTGGAGGTGTACCTGTGGATGTATTTCATGGTCTACCTTCAAACTCAGTGCCTTTTTGCTTGACATCATGGAAAAATCAAAAGAAATCAACCAAGACCTCCAAAAGTCTGGTTCATCCTTGGGAGCAATTTCCAAACACCTGAAGGTACCATATTCATCTGTACAAACAATAGTATGCAAGTATAAACACCATGGGACCACGCAGCCGTCATACCGCTCAGGAAGGAGACAAATTCTGTCTACTAGAAATGAACGTATTTTGGTGCGAAAACTGCAAATCAATCCCAGAACAACAGCAAAGGACCTTGTGAAGATGCTGGAGGAAACAGGTACAAAAGTATCTATATCCACAGTAAAAACGAGTCCTATATCGACGCAACCTGAAAGGCTGCTCAGCAAGGAAGAAGCCATTGCTCCAAAACCGCCATTAAAAAGCCAGACTACAGTTTACAACTGCACATGGGGACAAAGATCTTACTTTTTGGAGAAATGTCCTCTGGTTCTGACAAAAATAGAACGGTCTGGCCATAATGACCATCGTTATGTTTGGAGGAAAAAGTGGGAGGCTTGAAAAACACAATCCCAACTGTGAAGCATGGCGGTGGCAGCATCATGTTGTGGGAGTGCTAAGCTGCAGGAGGGGCAGGTGCACTTCACAAAATAGATGGCGTCATGAGGAAAGAAAATTATGTGGATATATTGAAGCAACATCTCAAGACATCAGTCAGGAAGTTAAAGCTTGGTCGCAAATGCGTCTTCCAAATGGACAATGACCCCAAGCGTACTTCCTAAGTTGTGGCAAAATGGCTTAATTAAGGACAGTAAAGTCAAGGTATTGGATTGGCCATCACAACGTCCTGACCTCAATCACAGAAAATGTGTGGGCAGAATTGAAAAAGCGTGTCCGAGCAAGGAGGCCTACAAACCTGACTCAGTTACACCACCTCTGTCAGGAGGAATGGGCCGAAATTCAACCAACTTATTGTGGGAAGCTTGTGGAAGGCTCCCTGAAACGTTTATGACCCAACAATTTAAAGACAATGCTACCAAAAATGAATTGAGTGTATGTAAACTTCTGACCCACTGGGAATGTGATGAAATAAATAAATAATTATCTCTACTATTACTCTGACATTTCACATTCTTAAAGTGGTGATCCTAACAGACCTAAGACAGGGAATTTTTACGATGCTTAAATATCAGGAATTGTGAAACGCGGGGTTTAAATGTATTTGGCTAAGGTGTATGTAAACCTCCGACTTCAACTATATATATACTAAAAACGTGGAAATCAAGCAATCCGCCATCATTATATATAACCATAACACATAATAATATAATGTAATGATGGTGTTATATATATATATATATATATATATATATATGGTGAATTTATTGAGTTCCACATTTTTAGTATACCTTTTCAAGATGGGTCTTTACCAAAATTTCACATAAAAAAATATATAAATACAAATGCTGTTAACATTTTCACATGGTGCTGTCGGAAACATAACATTTGAAACGTTTATTTTTCACCACTTCTAGCTACATCTGGTCTCCCATCCAGGGACCGACCAGAACCAACCCTGCTTAGCCTGAGGCAATGGGTTGCTGGAATGAATGTGACAAAACTTACAACTGGGAAAAACCCAGCGAATGCAAAGGCCAGGGGGCATAACCATGGTAACATAACTAATGATAACAATAACTAAGATAATAATAACTAAGATAATAATAACTAACTAAAGATAGGGAAAATTGCAAGGAAAAGGGAGTAGTTTTATTTAATCTCATTATCATAAAAAAATGCTTAGCTGAACAATATTTTTTTGCATCCCATTTACAATACATTTGTTCTCACATTTTGAAATTATTTCCTTGCAATATTTTGATTTGCTATCAATACTTTTGCTTTAAATAGCATTCGTTTTGTTTTCAATACTGAAAATGTTGTTCTCGACTTCAGAACTTTTGCTTGATATTAACGGCACCAAAGTAACTCAATCACTAGAGGATGGCACTATATAATAACACTTTTACTGTATTTAAAGGGAATTTAAAGCGGCAATCCTCAATCGAAACATTAACAAAGGGTTCTCCCTGCCACAGGCTCAGTACAAAGCTGAGAGATGGGGAAATGCAACTACTCTCAAATCCATAGACTACGTTATGGATGCAAGGACTGACCACCCATGATTTCAAATATAGTTTTAACTAAATTATATTTTTTGGGCTATACAGTGGTTGTTTACATTTCCTACTGGTGCATAACAGGGTTATATGTTGGGTTTTGATGCGGTACAACAGATGAAATAAGCTTTTGTAAGTTATATTTGTCAATAATCAATGGGTACAGATCATTCATTATTTATAAGCTGAATCATGTATGTAGCAACTAAGGATTGCCACTTTAACAGGCAGTGACCTTCACGCAGCAAAACTATGTGCCCCCCAACCCCAAAAATAAAACAAATGTTGCATTTGGGCAAATTAGATGTTTTACTTGATTTTCACATGTGAACTTGCAATTTCACATATGAAAGTAACATTTTCACAACAATGAAACTTTTAACATGGAAAACCTCAAATTTCACATGTGAAAATGCAATCCACATGTGAGGTGAAAACATGAACTCTAAATTTAATACATGTCAAAATGTGGTTTTACGTGTGAAAACAGCTATGTGATTTTCACATGTTAAACTGTCAGCTCAAGATGAAAGAAAGTGATATATGTGACTAGTTAAATCACGTCGAATAATGTCATAATTTATTAAAAGAATATCTATTGTTTCTTCATTATTAACCAAACCAATTATTTTCTACATTTAAAAGGCTACAGCTGTCTGCAACATGACCTCAAGAGAGCAGGCTGGTCTGTAAACCTCTGTGGGTTAAAGATGAGGACAAAAATAAAGCCTATGATATGGATCTACCAGAGAAAAGCCCATCCTCAAGCTGACACAGGGGACAGGAGAGAGCACCAGCCTGATACTATTAGACAGGAGAGAGCACCAGCCTGACACTATTAGACAGGAGAGAGCACCAGTCTGACACAGGGGACAGGAGAAAACACCAGCCTGACACAGGGGACAGGAGAAACACCAGCCTGACACAGGGGACAGGAGAGAGCACCAGCCTGACACAGGGGACAGGAGAGAGCACCAGCCTGATACTATTAGACAGGAGAGAGCACCAGACTGACACAGGGGACAGGAGAAAACACCAGCCTGACACAGGGGACAGGAGAGAGCACCAGCCTGACACAGGGGACAGGAGAGAGCACCAGCCTGACACAGGGGACAGGAGAGAGCACCAGCCTGATACTATTGGACAGGAGAGAGCACCAGTCTGATACTATTGACACAGGGACAGGAGACAGGACAGGAGAGAGCACCAGTCTGATACTATTGGACAGGAGAGAGCACCAGTCTGATACTATTGGACAGGAGAGAGCACCAGTCTGATACTATTGGACAGGAGAGAGCACCAGCCTGATACTATTGGACAGGAGAGAGCACCAGTCTGATACTATTAGACAGGAGAGAGCACCAGTCTGACACAAGGGGACAGGAGAGAGCACCAGTCTGATACTATTGGACAGGAGAGAGCACCAGCCTGATACTATTGGACAGGAGAGAGCACCAGTCTGACACAAGGGGACAGGAGACAGCACCAGCCTGACACTATTGGACAGGAGAGAGCACCAGCCTGATACTATTGGACAGGAGAGAGCACCAGCCTGACACAGGGGACAGGAGAGAGCACCAGCCTGACACAGGGGACAGGAGAGAGCACCTGCCTGACACAGGGGACAGGAGAGAGCACCAGCCTGATACTATTGGACAGGAGAGAGCACCAGTCTGATACTATTGGACAGGAGAGAGCACCAGCCTGATACTATTGGACAGGAGAGAGCACCAGTCTGATACTATTGGACAGGAGAGAGCACCAGTCTGATACTATTGGACAGGAGAGAGCACCAGTCTGACACAGGGGACAGGAGACAGCACCAGCCTGACACTATTGGACAGGAGAGAGCACCAGCCTGATACTATTGGACAAGAGAGAGCACCAGCCTGACACAGGGGACAGGAGAGAGCACCAGCCTGACACAGGGGACAGGAGAGAGCACCAGTCTGACACAGGGGACAGGAGAGAGCACCAGCCTGATACTATTAGACAGGAGAGAGCACCAGCCTGATACTATTGGACAGGAGAAAACACCAGCCTGATACTATTGGACAGGAGAGAGCACCAGTCTGACACAGGGGACAGGAGACAGCACCAGTCTGACACAGGGGACAGGAGACAGCACCAGTCTGACACAGGGGACAGGAGTCAGCACCAGTCTGACACAGGGGACAGGAGTCAGCACCAGTCTGACTCAGGGGACAGGAGACAGCACCAGTCTGACACAGGGGACAGGAGTCAGCACCAGTCTGACTCAGGGGACAGGAGAGAGCACCAGTCTGACACAGGGGACAGGAGACAGCACCAGTCTGACTCAGGGGACAGGAGACAGCACCAGTCTGACTCAGGGGACAGGAGACAGCACCAGTCTGACTCAGGGGACAGGAGACAGCACCAGTCTGACACAGGGGACAGGAGACAGCACCAGTCTGACACAGGGGACAGGAGACAGCACCAGTCTGACACAGGGGACAGGAGTCAGCACCAGTCTGACTCAGGGGACAGGAGACAGCACCAGTCTGACACAGGGGACAGGAGACAGCACCAGTCTGACACAGGGGACAGGAGTCAGCACCAGTCTGACTCAGGGGACAGGAGAGAGCACCATTCTGACACAGGGGACAGGAGAGAGCACCAGTCTGACACAGGGGACAGGAGAGTGCACCAGTCTGACACAGGGGACAGGAGAGAGCACCAGTCTGACACAGGGGACAGGAGAGAGCACCAGTCTGACACAGGGGACAGGAGAGAGCACCAGTCTAACTCAGGGGACAGGAGAAAACACCAGTCTCACTCAGGGGACAGGAGACAGCACCAGTCTGACACAGGGGACAGGAGAGAGCACCAGTCTGACACAGGGGACAGGAGAGAGCACCAGTCTGACACAGGGGACAGGAGACAGCACCAGTCTGACACAGTGGACAGGAGAGAGCACCAGTCTGACACAGGGGACAGGAGAGAGCACCAGTCTAACTCAGGGGACAGGAGAAAACACCAGTCTCACTCAGGGGAGAAATCACAACAGTTGATATGCTGCTGTTGATGGGATCAGGTCAGGGCTGTTCTGCTTCCCTGTGAAGACATTTAATTATCTCTCCCAGGGTTTGTTTACAGTTTGATTGGCTGAACCCATAAAGTATTAACTGCCAGTATTAACCGAATGTAGTGGCATCGAGGGGTCGGTAGTCAAATCCAGTCGAGGGATAAAAATCCAGTCGAGGGACCATATTAAATGAATGAAGAGAGTTGAGATCACAAAGAAGAACGTTGACTGAGAAGATCAAAGATGATTCTGCTGGAAAGCTATGCAAATATATTTTGCCCTATATAAGTAGGTCTACTTCATGATTTTAGTTTTCACACATAAAAAAGCAGTCTTTCCTCGCAAAACTCAGCAAAAAAAAAGAAACGTCCTCTCACTGTCAACTGCGTTTATTTTCAGAAAACTTAATTATTATTGTAATTATTTGTGTGAACATAAGATTGAACAACTTCCACAAACATGTGACTAACAGAAATGGAATAATGTGTCCCTGAACAAAGGGGGGTCAAAATCAAAAGTAACAGTCAGTATTTGGTGTGGCCACCAGCTGCATTAAGTACTGCAGTGCATCCCCTCCTCGTGGACTCCACCAGATTTGCCAGTTCTTGCTGTGAGATGTTACCCCACTCTTTCAGCAAGGCACCTGCAAGTTCCCGGACATTTCTGGGTGGAATGGCCCTAGCCCTCATCCTCCAATCCAACAGGTCCCAGACGTGCTCAATGGGACTGAGATCCTGGCTCTTCGCTGGCCATGGCAGAAACCTGACATTCCTGTCTTGCAGGAAATCACACACAGAATGAGTAGTATGGCTGGTGGCATTGTCATGCAGGAGGGTCATGTCAGGATGAGTCTGCAGGAAGGGTACCACATGAGGGAGGAGGATGTCTTCCCTGAAACGCACAGCGTTGAGATTGACTGCAATGACAACAAGCTCAGTCTGATGATGCTGCGACACACCGCCCGAGACCATGACGGACCCTCTACCTCCAAATCGATCCCGCTCCAGAGTGCAGGCCTCGGTGTAACGCTCATTCCTTCGATAATAAATGCAAAACCAACCATCATCCCTGGTGAGATAAAATCGTGACTCGTCAGTGAAGAGCACTCTTTGCCAGTCCTGTCTGGTCCAGCGACGGTGGGTTTGTGCCCATAGGCAACGTTGTTGTCGGTGATGTCTGGTGAGGACCTGCCTTACAACAGGCCTACAAGCCCTCAGTCCAGCCTCTCTCAGCCTATTGCGGACAGTCTGAGCACTGATGAAGGGATTGTGTGTTCCTGGTGTAACTCGGGCAGTTGTCGTTGCCATCCTGTACCTGTCCCACAGCTGTGATGTTCGGATGTACCGATCCTGTGCATGTGTTGTTACACTTGTTCTGCCACAGCGAGGACAATCAGCTGTCCGTCCTGTCTCCCTGTAGCGCTGTCTTAGGCATCTCACAGTACGGACATTGCAATTTATTGCCCTGGCCACATCTACAGTCCTCATGCCTCCTTGCAAGCATGCCTAACGCACATTCACGCAGATGAGAAGGGACCCTGGGCATCTTTCTTTTTGATGTTTTTCAGAGTCAGTAGAAAGACCTCTTTAGTGTCCTAAGTTTTCGTAACTGTGACCTTAATTTCCTACCATCTGTAAGCTGTTAGTGTCTTAACGACCGTTCCACATGTGCAATGTTCATTAATTGTTTATGGTTCATTAAACAAGCATTGGAAACAGTGTTCAAACCCTTTACAATGAAGATCTGTGAAGTTATTTGGATTTTTACAAATGATCTTTGAAAGACAGGGGTCCTGAAAAAGGCACGTTTCTTCTTTTTGTTTTGCTGAGTTCAGAACCAACTCCCTGTGCTCCAATTAAGGAGAAGACTCTATGACACATGAACACATCGTCTGGTATGTTTTATTAGGAACACCTTGATATCTGTAAACTAAAAGCAGAAGCTATCCTGGGGTCCACACAAAACATGGAACATGACATAATAGAGAACATTAATAGACAAGAACAGCTCAAGGACAGAACTACATAAAGAACTAGAACGTCACACATAGCTCATATATCAGTACATGTACATAACATATCTAGGTCCAATAGGGGAGAGTTGTGTCGTAAGATGTTGCTTTTCTAAACCAGGTTTGCTATTCACTTGAGCAATCTGAGATGGAAATGAGTTCCACGCAATAATGACTCTATATAATACTGTACGCTTTCTTGAAGTTGTTCTGGATTTGGGGACTGTGAAAAGACCCCTGGTGGCATGTCTGGTGGGGTAAGTGTGTGGTTCAGAGCTGTGTGTAAGTTGACTATGCAAACCATTTTTAATTTTCAGTCAGTCTCTCCTCTACTTTATGCCAAGAGAGACTGGCAAGCATAGTATTGATATTGGCCTCCGATTCGAGTCAGAGCAAAAGTTGCCGCTCTGTTCTGAGACAGATGCAGCTTTTTCCAGGTCCTTCTTTGCAGCACCTGACCATGTGACTGGACAGTGTGGTGTCAAAAAAGCAGAGCATCTCTTTATTACGGACAGATCTCTCCCCATGTTCAAATCGTTGAATCTCTATGTTTTGACAATGACAGTTTACACCAAGTAATTTAGTCTCCTCAACTTGTTCCACAGCCACACCATTCATTACCAGATTCAGCTTAGGTCTAGAACTTAGGGAGTGTTTTGTACCAAATACAATGTTCTTAGATTTAGAGGTTCAGAACTAGTTTTTTTTCAAAGTCTATCCTGTTTCCTGTTTCCTCATTGTAGGCCATGCAGCTGTGGTAATTATCAAGTAGAAATAGAGCATATGAACCTGGTTTCTTCAGAGATACTCATCTTTCCTGTTTCTACGTCAAGTTTGGGTTGTTCCATGATATTGTGTGTCGGCAAATGTCCAATGTCTCATTGGTTAATTTCTTTCTGGTCTCTGATCAATACAGAATCTGCTGGTCATATTTTAGTTGTTTTCATCTGACTCCTATTTTCCAGGCTTGTTGCTCTTATCTGGATCAAGGGACCATGAAAACGAGCGACAGAGAATGTTCATGTACACTCTTAGAAAAAAAGTTTCCAAAGGGGTTCTTCGGCTGTCCCCATAGGAGAACCCGTTTTGGTTCCAGGTAGAACCCTCTGTGTAAACGATTCTACGTAGAATCCAAAAGGGTTCTACCTGGAACCAAAAAGGGTTAATCACAGAGTTATCCTCTTGGGACAGCCGAAGAACAAGAACCCTAACCCTTTCTTTCTAAGAGCGTAGTCTGTGGTATAATCATTGACATATATAAAAATTGTTTGATATGCTGCTGGGTTTGAATATGACAAGGACATTTTTATAAGATTTCCTCATAACGAGTAACAAAAGTCATTATACTTTGACCGTTGTAGTATTATAGGAAGTGTTGAACCGAACAGGACAATTGTAATAGTACGCATTCATGATGGAATACAGAACATTGTATCAGAGAAATGCCCCACTCAAATAAAAGTGTTGTTTCTTCTCAGAACTGGAATGTGATTTGTTTACACATCTCTGGGTCAGGGAGAAGAGGAGAGGTGTTTTAGCAATTAAAATCCATCCTGTGTGGCCTAACATCACAGTTGAGTGATAATTTTATGTGAATGGGTTTTCAAGTGTTCCTACACCCTGACAAACGTGACCTGCTGTACGGTCGACTGAGTCACTGACTAAGGAGTGTGTCATTACAGAATGCTTTAGAAAGGGCGTGAACGAACATTCCCAAAGATTACTGACCATGAACACACAGAACACTCTTGTCCAGATTAGTAACCATGAACACACAGAACACTCTTGTCCAGATTAGTGACCATGAACACACAGAACACTCTTGTCAAGATTAGGGACCATGAACACACAGAACACTCTTGTCAAGATTAGTGACCATGAACACACAGAACACTCTTGTCAAGACCATGGTGCTTGCCTACGGAGCTGTGAGGGGAACGGCACCGCAGTACCTCCAGGCTCTGATCAGGCCCTACACCCAAACAAGGGCACTGCGTTCATCCACCTCTGGCCTGCTCGCCTCCCTACCACTGAGGAAGTACAGTTCCCGCTCAGCCCAGTCAAAACTGTTCGCTGCTCTGGCCCCCCAATGGTGGAACAAACTCACTCACGACGCCAGGACAGCAGAGTCAATCACCACCTTCCGGAGACACCTGAAACCCCACCTCTTCAAGGAATACCTAGGATAGGATAATTAATCCTTCTCACCCCCCCTTAAATGATTTAGATGCACTATTGTAAGTGGCTGTTCCACTGGATGTCAGAAGGTGAATTCACCAATTTGTAAGTCGCTCTGGATAAGAGCGTCTGCTAAATGACTTAAATGTAAATGTAAATGTAAGATTAGTGACCATGAACACACAGAACACTCTTGTCCAGATTAGTGACCATGAACACACAGAACACTCTTGTCAAGATTAGTGACCATGAACACACAGAACACTCTTGTCAAGATTAGTGACCATGAACACACAGAACACTCTTGTCCAGATTAGTGACCATGAACACACAGAACACTCTTGTCAAGATTAGTGACCATGAACACACAGAACACTCTTGTCAAGATTAGTGACCATGAACACACAGAACACTCATCAAGATTAGTGACCATGAACACACAGAACACTCGTCAAGATTAGTGACCATGAACACACAGAACACTCTTGTCAAGATTAGTGACCATGAACACACAGAACACTCTTGTCAAGATTAGTGACCATGAACACACAGAACACTCTTGTCCAGATTAGTGACCATGAACACACAGAACACTCTTGTCCAGATTAGTGACCATGAACACACAGAACACTCTTGTCAAGATTAGTGACCATGAACACACAGAACACTCTTGTCAAGATTAGTGACCATGAACACACAGAACACTCTTGTCAAGATTAGTGACCATGAACACACAGATCACTCTTGTCAAGATTAGTGACCATGAACACACAGAACACTCTTGTCCAGATTAGTGACCATGAACACACAGAACACTCTTGTCCAGATTAGTGACCATGAACACACAGAACACTCTTGTCCAGATTAGTGACCATGAACACACAGAACACTCTTGTCAAGATTAGTGACCATGAACACACAGAACACTCTTGTCCAGATTACTGACCGTGAACACACAGAACACTCTTGTCATCAGCATGTCAGGTGTCTGACTGTGATATGACCTTTTGTTCAGTCCTAGTAAACAGATCCTAGATCCACTATGGAGTATTATTGGTGTTAGCCAAATGCATTTCACCTCACCCATGTGACGTACTCACTGCACTAAACAAGACATTCGATTTTACCATGTCTGATCACGACGCTGTCTTCCTCATGCTCTTTTCGTGTTTCCTTTCTTTATGGTTATAGTAGGAGATATCTGTCTGAAACAGGACAGTAGTTATGGTTATAGTAGGAGATATCAGTCAGTAACAGGACAGTAGTTATGGTTATAGTAGGAGATGTCAGTCTGAAACAGGACAGTAGTTATGGTTATAGTAGGATAACTCAGTCAGTAACAGGACAGTAGTTATGGTTATAGTAGGAGATGTCTGTCTGAAACAGGACAGTAGTTATGGTTATAGTAGGAGATATCTGTCTGAAACAGGACAGTAGTTATGGTTATAGTAGGAGATATCTGTCTGAAACAGGACAGTAGTTATGGTTATAGTAGGATAACTCAGTCTGAAACAGGACAGTAGTTATGGTTATAGTAGGATAACTCAGTCTGAAACAGGACAGTAGTTATGGTTATAGTAGGAGATGTCAGTCTGAAACAGGACAGTAGTTATGGTTATAGAAGGAGATGTCAGTCTGAAGAGGTCCAGTAGTTTAATTATGTTATGTATTGGTGGTTTGTGCTGTCAGAGCCAGTGGGCCAATCCCAGTGAGGTACGGTAGTTTGTGTTATGTATTGGTGGTTTGTGCTGGCAGAGCCAGTGAGCCAATCCCAGTGAGGTACGGTAGTTTAATTGTGTTCTGTATTGGTGGTTTGTGCTGTCAGAGCCAGTGAGCCAATCCCGGTGAGGTACGGTAGTTTAATTGTGTTCTGTATTGGTGGTTTGTGCTGTCAGAGCCAGTGAGCCAATCCCAGTGAGGTACAGTAGTTTGTGTTCTGTATTGGTGGTTTGTGCTGTCAGAGCCAGTGGGCCAATCCCAGTGAGGTACAGTAGTTTAATTGTGTTCTGTAATGGTGGTTTGTGCTGTCAGAGCCAGTGGGCCAATCCCAGTGAGGTACGGTAGTTTAATTGTGTTATGTATTGGTGGTTTGTGCTGTCAGAGCCAGTGAGCCAATCCCAGTGAGGTACAGTAGTTTAATTATGTTCTGTATTGGTGGTTTGTGCTGTCAGAGCCAGTGAGCCAATCCCAGTGAGGTACAGTAGTTTAATTATGTTCTGTATTGGTGGTTTGTGCTGTCAGAGCCAGTGGGCCAATCCCAGTGAGGTACGGTAGTTTGTGTTATGTATTGGTGGTTTGTGCTGGCAGAGCCAGTGAGCCAATCCCAGTGAGGTACGGTAGTTTAATTGTGTTCTGTATTGGTGGTTTGTGCTGTCAGAGCCAGTGAGCCAATCCCGGTGAGGTACGGTAGTTTAATTGTGTTCTGTATTGGTGGTTTGTGCTGTCAGAGCCAGTGAGCCAATCCCAGTGAGGTACAGTAGTTTGTGTTCTGTATTGGTGGTTTGTGCTGTCAGAGCCAGTGGGCCAATCCCAGTGAGGTACAGTAGTTTAATTGTGTTCTGTAATGGTGGTTTGTGCTGTCAGAGCCAGTGGGCCAATCCCAGTGAGGTACGGTAGTTTAATTGTGTTATGTATTGGTGGTTTGTGCTGTCAGAGCCAGTGAGCCAATCCCAGTGAGGTACAGTAGTTTAATTGTGTTATGTATTGGTGGTTTGTGCTGTCAGAGCCAGTGAGCCAATCCCAGTGAGGTACGGTAGTTTAATTGTGTTCTATATTGGTGGTTTGTGCTGTCAGAGCCAGTGAGCCAATCCCAGTGAGGTACGGAAGTTTAATTGTGTTCTGTATTGGTGGTTTGCGCTGTCAGAGCCAGTGGGCCAATCCCAGTGAGGTACGGTAGTTTAATTGTGTTCTGTATTGGTGGTTTGTGCTGTCAGAGCCAGTGAGCCAATCCCGGTGAGGTACGGTAGTTTAATTGTGTTCTGTATTGGTGGTTTGTGCTGTTAGAGCCAGTGAGCCAATCCCAGTGAGGTACGGTAGTTTGTGTTATGTATTGATGGTTTGTGCTGTCAGAGCCAGTGGGCCAATCCCAGTGAGGTACGGTAGTTTAATTGTGTTCTATATTGGTGGTTTGTGCTGTCAGAGCCAGTGAGCCAATCCCGGTGAGGTACGGTAGTTTGTGTTCTGTATTGGTGGTTTGTGCTGTCAGAGCCAGTGGGCCAACCCTAGTGAGGTACGGTAGTTTAATTGTGTTCTGTATTGGTGGTTTGTGCTGTCAGAGCCAGTGGGCCAATCCCAGTGAGGTACGGTAGTTTAATTGTGTTCTGTATTGGTGGTTTGTGCTGTCAGAGCCAGTGAGCCAATCCCAGTGAGGTACGGTTGTTTAATTGTGTTCTGTATTGGTGGTTTGTGCTGTCAGAGCCAGTGAGCCAATCCCAGTGAGGTACAGTAGTTTGTGTTCTGTATTGGTGGTTTGTGCTGTCAGAGCCAGTGAGCCAATCCCAGTGAGGTACGGTAGTTTGTGTTATGTATTGGTGGTTTGTGCTGTCAGAGCCAGTGAGCCAATCCCAGTGAGGTACAGTAGTTTGTGTTATGTATTGGTGGTTTGTGCTGTCAGAGCCAGTGAGCCAATCCCAGTGAGGTACGGTAGTTTAATTGTGTTCTATATTGGTGGTTTGTGCTGTCAGAGCCAGTGAGCCAATCCCAGTGAGGTACGGTAGTTTAATTGTGTTCTGTATTGGTGGTTTGCGCTGTCAGAGCCAGTGGGCCAATCCCAGTGAGGTACGGTAGTTTAATTGTGTTCTGTATTGGTGGTTTGTGCTGTCAGAGCCAGTGAGCCAATCCCGGTGATGTACGGTAGTTTGTGTTATGTATTGGTGGTTTGTGCTGTCAGAGCCAGTGGGCCAATCCCAGTGAGGTACGGTAGTTTAATTGTGTTCTATATTGGTGGTTTGTGCTGTCAGAGCCAGTGAGCCAATCCCGGTGAGGTACGGTAGTTTGTGTTCTGTATTGGTGGTTTGTGCTGTCAGAGCCAGTGTGCCAATCCCAGTGAGGTACGGTAGTTTAATTGTGTTCTGTATTGGTGGTTTGTGCTGTCAGAGCCAGTGAGCCAATCCTGGTGAGGTACGGTAGTTTGTGTTCTGTATTGATGGTTTGTGCTGTCAGAGCCAGTGAGCCAATCCCAGTGAGGTACAGTAGTTTAATTGTGTTCTATATTGGTGGTTTGTGCTGTCAGAGCCAGTGAGCCAATCCCAGTGAGGTACGGTAGTTTAATTGTGTTATGTATTGGTGGTTTGTGCTGTCAGAGCCAGTGGGCCAATCCCAGTGAGGTACGGTAGTTTAATTGTGTTCTGTATTGGTGGTTTGTGCTGTCAGAGCCAGTGAGCCAATCCCAGTGAGGTACGGTAGTTTAATTGTGTTCTATATTGGTGGTTTGTGCTGTCAGAGCCAGTGAGCCAATCCCGGTGAGGTACGGTAGTTTGTGTTCTGTATTGGTGGTTTGTGCTGTCAGAGCCAGTGGGCCAACCCTATTGAGGTACGGTAGTTTAATTGTGTTATGTATTGGTGGTTTGTGCTGTCAGAGCCAGTGAGCCAATCCCAGTGAGCTACAGTAGTTTAATTGTGTTATGTATTGGTGGTTTGTGCTGTCAGAGCCAGTGAGCCAATCCCAGTGAGGTACGGTAGTTTAATTGTGTTCTATATTGGTGGTTTGTGCTGTCAGAGCCAGTGAGCCAATCCCAGTGAGGTACGGTAGTTTAATTGTGTTCTGTATTGGTGGTTTGCGCTGTCAGAGCCAGTGGGCCAATCCTGGTGAGGTACGGTAACTTCCTCTCCTTTTCGTCCTCATCTATTCTGTTGTTACAGCTCTGACTCAGTACAATGCCCCTGCCTGACTGCATCACAGCACTGGTCCAAGTGTGTGTATCCGCAGCATTGACTTTCAAACAACACTGTGTGAATGAGCCAGACGACCGTTATTGATAAATCTCTTTGACAAATGTTTAGTAAATCAGAAGTGTAGAATTGTTATCAGATTTAAAAAAAAAATAATAATAATTGTTTTCATTTGTTACTATTGAATTTTGCACGTTTTTCATTTCTGCCATTATTTATTGCTCAAATCCAGTATGTGAATAATGATTTGTGTTGGAGTTCAAAATAACAGCTAGTCCAAAAGGGACTGTATCACATTTAATTCTGTAAATTTAGCATTTATCTGCCAGGGGATCCCGATTCCCATGTAATACAATCTTTCTCACGGAAGTCTATCACTGATATAAAGGGATGATACGGTTTCAATTGATTACATTACTTCTGTAACCTTACAGTAATAATGACTTATAACAGTCATACTGATACTAGTAAAACATAACAGCGGCCTAACCTTGATTGAGAAAATCTATTGTATTGATGGATACCAGTGTGTTAGTGTCTGCTGTGTTTTCTGCTAAAGACACAAGAGCAGTGTGCTGAAACACAACACCAGAGGCACAGACTGAGGCAATGACATTGTCTGCTCTCTGCGTTAACTGATATCTCTCCTCAGTGATACAGCCTTTACAGGCCAAACACCAGAACATTTTCTCCTGATACAGCCTCTACAGCCCAAACAACAGGATATTTTCTCCTGATACAGCCACTATAGCCCAATCAACAATGATTCAACATCATAAAGACCGGATGGAATTTGAGGTCAACTCATGCCACAACATACAGCAACCACTAAGCTACCTGGGGCGGCAGGTAGCCTAGTGGTTAGAGTGTAGGGGCGGCAGGTAGCCTAGCGGTTAGAGTGTAGGGGCGGCAGGTAGTCTAGCGGTTAGAGTGTAGAGGCGGTAGGTAGTCTAGCGGTTAGAGTGTAGGGGAGGCAGGTAGTCTAGTGGTTAGAGTGTAGGGGAGGCCGGTAGACTAGTGGTTAGAGTGTAGGGGAGGCATGTAGCCTAGTGGTTAGAGTGTAGGGGAGGCAGGTAGTCTAGTGGTTAGAGTGTAGGAGCGGCAGGTAGCCTAGTGGTTAGAGTGTAGGGGCGGCAGGTAGCCTAGTGGTTAGAGTGTAGAGGTGGCAGGTAGCCTAGTGGTTAGAGTGGAGGGGCGGCAGGTAGTCTAGTGGTTAGAGTGTAGGGGCGGCAGGTAGTCTAGTGGTTTGAGTGTAGGGGCGGCAGGTAGCCTAGTGGTTAGAGTGTAGAGGTGGCAGGTAGCCTAGTGGTTAGAGTGGAGGGGCGGCAGGTAGTCTAGTGGTTAGAGTGTAGGGGCGGCAGGTAGTCTAGTGGTTAGAGTGTAGGGGCGGCAGGTAGCCTAGTGGTTAGAGTGTAGGGGCGGTAGGTAGTCTAGTGGTTAGAGTGTAGGGGAGGCAGGTAGTCTAGTGGTTAGAGTGTAGGGACGGTAGGTAGTCTAGTGGTTAGAGTGTATGGGAGGCAGGTAGTCTAGTGGTTAGAGTGTAGGGGCGGCAGGTAAACTAGTGGTTAGAGTGTAGGGGAGGCAGGTAACCTAGCGGTTAGAGTGTAGAGGAGGCAGGTAGCCTAGTGGTTAGAGTGTAGGGGCGGTAGGTAGTCTAGTGGTTAGAGTGTAGGGGAGGCAGGTAGACTCGTGGTTAGAGTGTAGGGGCGGCAGGTAGTCTAGTGGTTAGAGTGTAGGGGCGGCAGGTAGTCTAGTGGTTTGAGTGTAGAGGTGGCAGGTAGCCTAGTGGTTAGAGTGTAGGGGCGGCAGGTAGTCTAGTGGTTAGAGTGTAGGGGCGGCAGGGTAGTCTAGTGGTTAGAGTGTAGGGGCGGCAGGTAGCCTAGTGGTTAGAGTGTAGGAGCGGCAGGTAGCCTAGTGGTTAGAGTGTAGGGGAGGCAGGTAGTCTAGTGGTTAGAGTTTAGGGGAGGCAGGTAGTCTAGTGGTTAGAGTGTAGGGGAGGCAGGTAGCCTAGTGGTTAGAGTGTAGGGGAGGCAGGTAGACTAGTGGTTAGAGTGTAGGGGCGGCAGGGTAGTCTAGTGGTTAGAGTGTAGGAGCGGCAGGTAGCCTAGTGGTTAGAGTGTAGGGGCGGCAGGTAGTCTAGTGGTTAGAGTGTAGGAGCGGCAGGTAGCCTAGTGGTTAGAGTGTAGGGGCGGCAGGTAGTCTAGTGGTTAGAGTGTAGGGGCGGCAGGTAGCCTAGTGGTTAGAGTGTAGAGGAGGCAGGTAGTCTAGTGGTTTGAGTGTAGGGGCGGTAGGTAGTCTAGTGGTTAGAGTGTAGAGGAGGCAGGTAGCCTAGTGGTTAGAGTGTAGGGGAGGCAGGTAGCCTAGTGGTTAGAGTGTAGGGGCGGCAGGTAGTCTAGTGGTTTGAGTGTAGGGGAGGCAGGTAGCCTAGTGGTTAGAGTGTAGGGGCGGCAGGTAGCCTAGTGGTTAGAGTGTAGGAGCGGCAGGTAGCCTAGTGGTTAGAGTGTAGGGGCGGTAGGTAGTCTAGTGGTTTGAGTGTAGGGGAGGCAGGTAGCCTAGTGGTTAGAGTGTAGGGGCGGTAGGTAACCTAGTGGTTGGAGTGTAGGGACGGTAACCGAAAAGTTGCTACATTGAATTCCCAAGCTGACAAGGTAAAAATCTGTCGTTCTGCCCCCTGAACAAGAAAGTTAACCCACTGTTCCCCGGAAGGCTGTCATTGTAAATAAGAATTTGTTCTTAACTGGCTTGCGTAGTAAAATAAAGGTTAAATAAAAAAAATCATAAAAAATCTCTGTTAGATACTAGTGTTTGAAAAAGGCATAGCTCACGAAAATATGTCCTCACCTGGCCTCAAAACAGTTCATTAGTATGGACTAATGGTTGTGGTAAAAAAGCATTTAAGTAGAACTTGAGTTGTTTTCTATTGAGGTATCTTTTACTCAAGTATGGCAACTTTAACTCAAGTAAGGCAATTGGGTACTTTTTACACCACTGATTGAAATATCATCTCGCCATTCTCCTAACATGGATCACTCTAGGTCTGGAGAGACGTGTTACACTACAGAGAGGGTGAATCAATCTGGGAAACAAATGCATGAACTTTTCACAATTACAGAGGGCCTTATAATATAGTCTACTGTTATATCAGGCCTTATAATATAGTCTACTGTTATATCAGGCCTTATAATATAATCTACTAACTGTTACATCAGGCCTTATAATATAGTCTACTGTTACATCAGGCCTTATAATATAGTCTACTGTTATATCAGGCCTTATAATATAATCTACTAACTGTTATATCAGGCCTTATAATATAATCTACTAACTGTTACATCAGGCCTTATAATATAGTCTAATTACTGTTACATCAGGCCTTATAACATAGTCTACTGTTATATCAGGCCTTATAATATAGTCTACTGTTATATCAGGCCTTATAATATAGTCTACTGTTATATCAGGCCTTATAATATAATCTACTAACTGTTATATCAGGCCTTATAATATAATCTACTAACTGTTATATCAGGCCTTATAATATAATCTACTAACTGTTACATCAGGCCTTATAATATAGTCTAATTACTGTTACATCAGGCCTTATAATATAGTCTACTGTTATATCAGGCCTTATAATATAGTCTACTGTTACATCAGGCCTTATAATATAGTCTACTGTTACATCAGGCCTTATAATATAGTCTACTGTTACATCAGGCCTTATAATACAGTCTACTAACTGTTATATCAGGCCTTATAATATAGTCTACTAACTGTTATATCAGGCCTTATAATATAGTCTACTAACTGTTACATCAGGCCTTATAATATAGTCTACTGTTATATCAGGCCTTATAATATAGTCTACTAACTGTTATATCAGGCCTTATAATATAGTCTACTAACTGTTACATCAGGCCTTATAATATAGTCTACTAACTGTTATATCAGGCCTTATAATATAGTCTACTAACTGTTACATCAGGCCTTATAATATAGTCTACTGTTATATCAGGCCTTATAATATAGTCTACTAACTGTTATATCAGGCCTTATAATATAGTCTACTAACTGTTACATCAGGCCTTATAATATAGTCTACTGTTATATCAGGCCTTATAATATAGTCTACTGTTACATCAGGCCTTATAATATAGTCTACTAACTGTTGTATCAGGCCTTATAATATAGTCTACTGTTACATCAGGCCTTATAATATAGTCTACTGTTATATCAGGCCTTATAATATAGTCTACTGTTACATCAGGCCTTATAATATAGTCTACTGTTATATCAGGCCTTATAATATAGTCTACTAACTGTTATATCAGACCTTATAATATAATCTACTAACTGTTATATCAGGCCTTATAATATAGTCTACTGTTACATCAGGCCTTATAATATAGTCTACTGTTATATCAGGCCTTATAATATAGTCTACTGTTACATCAGGCCTTATAATACAGTCTACTGTTACATCAGGCCTTATAATACAGTCTACTGTTACATCAGGCCTTCTAATATAGTCTACTGTTATATCAGGCCTTATAATACAGTCTACTGTTACATCAGGCCTTCTAATATAGTCTACTGTTACATCAGGCCTTATAATACAGTCTACTGTTACATCAGGCCTTCTAATATAGTCTACTGTTATATCAGGCCTTATAATACAGTCTACTGTTACATCAGGCCTTATAAAACAGTCTACTGTTACATCAGGCCTTATAATACAGTCTACTAACTGTTACATCAGGCCTTCTAATATAGTCTACTAACTGTTACATCAGGCCTTCTAATATAGTCTACTGTTACATCAGGCCTTATAATATAGTCTACTAACTGTTATATCAGGCCTTATAATATAGTCTACTGTTATATCAGGCCTTATAATACAGTCTACTAACTGCATCCTGGCTGATGTGCAGATCATTTATTATTACAGTCCAGCACATGCTCATTTAGTCCACCTATAATAGTATCATAATACACAATAGCACATCTCTTACCCATTTGCTTTTGTTTATTATTCTATTTTCTTTAATTTGCTGGTTTATTTAGTCAGGTGAGATCCCGTCGAGACAGGTCTCTCTCCCCTCACCTATCCATCTACTCTGAAACTCCAATAAAACATTCACCGTTTGTATATTTTACCCCTGACTCGCTGACTCCCGCTGTCAACATATTGTGTGTTAAAGTGCAGGGTGGAGTGACCTACCTCTGACGCTGTTGACTTGTCCCTCACCAAATCTCTCTGGGGAGGCAGAACGGCTGTGAAAGGCCGCCTGACATTTACTTGAATATCATACACAAGTGGACACGCTGTGCTGTTGTTCAATGAGGTTAAAAACCATTGACATTTCACTGGATCGGACGTGGTCTGGCTGGCCGGGCGGATGGCGGATGGCATCTGTCGCTGAGTGTGGCCTCTGTCTGTCGAGCCGGGTTAAAAAGCACACTGACATTTGCCTGGCATGTCAAGGACTTTTCCAGAGTCTCCCTTCTCACCTTATGTTCCCTCCACATTGTTCTGGTTGGATGCACGTCCAGGCAACAAAGAAGACACACAAATCCTGTTATAGTGGCAGAGTCCTGTCAGAGAGAGAGTCCTGTCTGAGAACGCGGTCAGAGTCCTGTCTGGTACAGGGGTCAGAGTCCTGTCTGGTAGAGGGGTCAGAGTCCTGTCTGGTACAGGGGTCAGAGTCCTGTCTGGTAGAGGGGTCAGAGTCCTGTCTGGTTCAGGGGTCAGAGTCCTGTCTGGTAGAGGGGTCAGAGTCCTGTCTGGTACAGGGGTCAGAGTCCTGTCTGGTACAGGGGTCAGAGTCCTGTCTGGTAGAGGGGTCAGAGTCCTGTCAGAGAGAGAGTCCTGTCTGAGAACGCGGTCAGAGTCCTGTCTGGTACAGGGGTCAGAGTCCTGTCTGGTAGAGGGGTCAGAGTCCTGTCTGGTACAGGGGTCAGAGTCCTGTCTGGTAGAGGGGTCAGAGTCCTGTCAGAGAGAGAGTCCTGTCTGAGAACGCGGTCAGAGTCCTGTCTGGTACAGGGATCAGAGTCCTGTCTGGTAGAGGGGTCAGAGTCCTGTCTGGTACAGGGGTCAGAGTCCTGTCTGGTAGAGGGGTCAGAGTCCTGTCTGGTAGAGGGGTCAGAGTCCTGTCTGGTACATGGGTCAGAGTCCTGTCTGGTACAGGGGTCAGAGTCCTGTCTGGTACAGGGGTCAGAGTCCTGTCTGGTAGAGGGGTCAGAGTTCTGTCTGGTAGAGGGGTCAGAGTCCTGTCTGGTAGAGGGGTCAGAGTCCTGTCTGGTAGAGGGGTCAGAGTCCTGTCTGGTAGAGGGGTCAGAGTCCTGTCTGGTAGAGGGGTCAGAGTCCTGTCTGGTACAGGGGTCAGAGTCCTGTCTGGTACAGGGGTCAGAGTCCTGTCTGAGAGAGAGTACTGTCTGGTAGAGGGGTCAGAGTCCTGTCTGAGAGAGAGTACTGTCTGGTAGAGGGGTCAGAGTCCTGTCTGAGAGAGAGTACTGTCTGGTAGAGGGGTCAGAGTCCTGTCTGGTAGAGGGGTCAGAGTCCTGTCTGGTAGAGGGGTCAGAGTCCTGTCTCAGAGAGAGTACTGTCTGGTAGAGGGGTCAGAGTCCTGTCTGAGAGAGAGTACTGTCTGGTAGAGGGGTCAGAGTCCTGTCTCAGAGAGAGTACTGTCTGGTAGAGGGGTCAGAGTCCTGTCTGAGAGAGAGTACTGTCTGGTAGAGGGGTCAGAGTCCTGTCTCAGAGAGAGTCCTGTCTGGTAGAGGGGTCAGAGTCCTGTCTGGTAGAGGTGTCAGTCCTGTCTGGTAGAGGGGTCAGAGTCCTGTCTGGAGGAGGGGTCATAGTAAAAATGACTACTTAAGTGGTGTATTTTTTGAAAACTTTTACCTCACTCCATTCCTAAATAAAATAATTCACATTTTACTCCATACATTTCCCCTAAACACCCAGAAGTACGTGTTACATTTTGAATGCTTAGTAAGAGGGGAAAAACATGTCAAATTCACTTAACAAGAACGAAACACCACTGGTCATCCCTCTTGCCTTTGCTGTGGAAGTCTCACTCTTGAAGACTATGCAGAAAAAAAAAAAATGTACTTCCATATTTTTTTGTAATTACATTCACTTTTGATACTTTAGTATTTAACCAAATACTTTTAGAATTTTACTGAAGTTGTATTTTACTGGCTGACTTTTACTTGAGTCATATTTTAAAACAGTATCTTTATTTTTTACTCAAATATGACAATTGGGTACTTGTTTCACCACTGCTATTCACACGGGGCACCAAAGCATGTCATTTCGGTGGAATAGCCAATGGAGCAAGTATGTCCTAATTTGTCCAAAAATTAGTGTTATAAGAATTTATCATCAATCATTTAAAAAGACCCATAAATCAGGAACCTGACCCCTGACCTCTGAGAAAATTTGATTTGATTTGATTTGACCCTGTAAAAAAAAATATATGTCTTCCAAATCACACACCGGCTTCTTTGACTAATGTGAATTGAATTACTTATGATAGTGGCACTGGAATTGACACACACAAATTGGTTTATCAAAAATGCACCTTACGATTAAACCCTGTCAACTCCGCTGCTTCATCAGTCAGAGCACGAATAAAAATAGGCTTACATTGTTTTTTTTTTGGTTTCCACACGTTGACTTTATTTCCTGCCCTGCAGCTATCAAAACAATATGATTTAGTTATAAAGTCCCTTCACACTGAAGCAGCATAGGTGGGATTAAACTGGACGTGTGTTCCAAACGTCACTCCATTGCCTCCATATTGCATTACATTTGACCAGAGCCCTATTGAAGTAGGATGCTATTTGGGATACAGATTGCGTTTACTCGGTAGTGAGGATCACACTGAAGCAGCATAGGTGGGATTAAACTGGATGTGTGTTCCAAACGTCACTCCATTGCCTCCATATTGCATTACATTTGACCAGAGCCCTATTGAAGTAGGATGCTATTTGGGATACAGATTGCGTTTACTCGGTAGTGAGGATCACACTGAAGCAGAATAGGTGGGATTAAACTGGATGTGTGTTCCAAACGTCACTCCATTGCCTCCATATTGCATTACATTTGACCAGAGCCCTATTGAAGTAGGATGCTATATGGGATACAGATTGCGTTTACTCGGTAGTGAGGATCACACTGAAGCAGCATAGGTGGGATTAAACTGGATGTGTGTTCCAAACGTCACTCCATTGCCTCCATATTGCATTACATTTGACAAGAGCACTATTGAAGTAGGATGCTATTTGGGATACAGATTGCGTTTACTCGGTAGTGAGGATCACACTGAAGCAGCATAGGTGGGATTAAACTGGATGTGTGTTCCAAACGTCACTCCATTGCGTCCATATTGCATTACATTTGACCAGAGCCCTATTGAAGTAGGATGCTATTTACTCGGTAGTGAGGATGAGGATGAGGATGAGGATGAGGATGCTCCTGGTCACTCAGGATGAAGACACACTCCTCCACTCTGTCAGAGGAATCAGTGGCCAGTGTCTAATTGATCCGGAAGCTGTGCTGGCGGTGTGTGTGTGTGTGTGAGGTCCCTGGCTTCCTCTCCCTCTGCGGGGGCTGTGGTACTGAGATAGGTAATAACTCCGATATTGTATACATTACCTTGGAAATAATTGACGACGTAGCGGGACGAGGAGACCAAGAGACACCACTTACCTGGCTAGATCAATATCCTCTCTGTCAGATACCAGGAGACCCCTCTAACCCGGCTGGATCAATATCCTCTCTGTCAGATACCAGGAGACCCCTCTAATCTGGCTGGATCAATATCCTCTCTGTCAGATACCAGGAGACCCTTCTAACCTGGCTAGATCAATATCCTCTCTGTCAGATACCAGGAGACCCGTCTAGCCTGGCTGGATCAATATCCTCTCTGTCAGGGAGACCCCTGGCTTGATCAATATCCTCTCTGTCAGATACCAGGAGACCCCTCTAACCTGGCTGGATCAATATCCTCTCTGTCAGATACCAGGAGACCCCTCTAACCTGGCTGGATCAATATCCTCTCTGTCAGATACCAGGAGACCCCTCTAACCTGGCTGGATCAATATCCTCTCTGTCAGATACCAGGAGACCCCTCTAACCTGGCTGGATCAATATCCTCTCTGTCAGATACCAGGAGACCCCTCTAACCTGGCTGGATCAATATCCTCTCTGTCAGATACCAGGAGACCCCTCTAACCTGGCTGGATCAATATCCTCTCTGTCAGATACCAGGAGACCCCTCTAACCTGGCTGGATCAATATCCTCTCTGTCAGATACCAGGAGACCCCTCTAACCTGGCTGGATCAATATCCTCTCAGATGTCAGATAATATCAGGATACCAGAGACCCGTCTAACCTGGCTGGATCAATATCCTCTCTGTCAGATACCAGGAGACCCCTCTAACCTGGCTGGATCAATATCCTCTCTGTCAGATACCAGGAGACCCGGCTGGATCAATATCCTCTCTGTCAGATACCAGGAGACCCCTAACCTGGCTGGATCAATATCCTCTCTGTCAGATACCAGGAGACCCCTCTAACCTGGCTGGATCAATATCCTCTCTGTCAGATACCAGGAGACCCCTCTAACCTGGCTGGATCAATATCCTCTCTGTCAGATACCAGGAGACCCCTCTAACCTGGCTGGATCAATATCCTCTCTGTCAGATACCAGGAGACCCCCTAACCTGGCTGGATCAATATCCTCTCTGTCAGATACCAGGAGACCCCTCTAATCCGGCTAACCCGGCTGGATCAATATCCTCTCTGTCAGATACCAGGAGACCCGTCTAACCTGGCTGGATCAATATCCTCTGTCAGATACCAGGAGACCCCTCTAACCTGGCTGGATCAATATCCTCTCTGTCAGATACCAGGAGACCCCTCTAACCGTGTTGGATCAATATCCTCTCTGTCAGATACCAGGAGACCCCTCTAACCGTGTTGGATCAATATCCTCTCTGTCAGATACCAGGAGACCCCTCTAACCCGGCTGGATCAATATCCTCTCTGTCAGATACCAGGAGACCCGTCTAACCTGGCTGGATCAATATCCTCTCTGTCAGATACCAGGAGACCCCTCTAATCTGGCTGGATCAATATCCTCTCTGTCAGATACCAGGAGACCCCTCTAACCTGGCTGGATCAATATCCTCTCTGTCAGATACCAGGAGACCCTCTAACCTGGCTGGATCAATATCCTCTCTGTCAGATACCAGGAGACCCCTCTAACCTGGCTGGATCAATATCCTCTCTGTCAGATACCAGGAGACCCTCTAACCTGGCTGGATCAATATCCTCTCTGTCAGATACCAGGAGACCCCTCTAACCTGGCTGGATCAATATCCTCTCTGTCAGATACCAGGAGACCCCTCTAACCCGGCTGGATCAATATCCTCTCTGTCAGATACCAGGAGACCTGTCTAACCCGGCTGGATCAATATCCTCTCTGTCAGATACCAGGAGACCCCTGTCTAACCTGGCTGGATCAATATCCTCTGTCAGATACCAGGAGACCCCTGTAACCTGGCTGGATCAATAATGTCTCTGTCAGATACCAGGAGACCCCTAACCTGGCTGGATCAATATCCTCTGTCAGATACCAGGAGACCCCTCTAACCTGGCTGGATCAATATCCTCTCTGTCAGATACCAGGAGACCCCTCTAACCTGGCTGGATCAATATCCTCTCTGTCAGATACCAGGAGACCCCTCTAACCTGGCTGGATCAATATCCTCTCTGTCAGATACCAGGAGACCCCTCTAACCTGGCTGGATCAATATCCTCTCTGTCAGATACCAGGAGACCCCTCTAACCTGGCTGGATCAATATCCTCTCTGTCAGATACCAGGAGACCCGTCTAACCTGGCTGGATCAATATCCTCTCTGTCAGATACCAGGAGACCCCTCTAACCTGGCTGGATCAATATCCTCTCTGTCAGATACCAGGAGACCCCTCTAACCTGGCTGGATCAATATCCTCTCTGTCAGATACCAGGAGACCCCTCTAACCTGGCTGGATCAATATCCTCTCTGTCAGATACCAGGAGACCCCTCTAACCTGGCTGGATCAATATCCTCTCTGTCAGATACCAGGAGACCCGTCTAACCTGGCTGGATCAATATCCTCTCTGTCAGATACCAGGAGACCCCTCTAACCTGGCTGGATCAATATCCTCTCTGTCAGATACCAGGAGACCCCTCTAACCGTGTTGGATCAATATCCTCTCTGTCAGATACCAGGAGACCCCTCTAACCCGGCTGGATCAATATCCTCTCTGTCAGATACCAGGAGACCCGTCTAACCTGGCTGGATCAATATCCTCTCTGTCAGATACCAGGAGACCCCTCTAATCTGGCTGGATCAATATCCTCTCTGTCAGATACCAGGAGACCCCTCTAATCTGGCTGGATCAATATCCTCTCTGTCAGATACCAGGAGACCTGTCTAACCCGGCTGGATCAATATCCTCTCTGTCAGATACCAGGAGACCTGTCTAACCCGGCTGGATCAATATCCTCTCTGTCAGATACCAGGAGACCCCTCTAACCTGGCTGGATCAATATCCTCTCTGTCAGATACCAGGAGACCCCTCTAACCTGGCTGGATCAATATCCTCTCTGTCAGATACCAGGAGACCCCTCTAACCTGGCTGGATCAATATCCTCTCTGTCAGATACCAGGAGACCCCTCTCTAACCTGGTCAGATGGATCAACCTGGCTGGATCCCTCTCTGTCAGATACCAGGAGACCCCTCTAACCTGGCTGGATCAATATCCTCTCTGTCAGATACCATGAGACCTGTCTAACCCTGCTGGATCAATATCCTCTCTGTCAGATACCAGGAGACCCCTGTAACCTGGCTGGATCAATAATGTCTCTGTCAGATACCAGGAGACCCCTGTAACCTGGCTGGATCAATAATGTCTCTGTCAGATACCAGGAGACCCCTCTAACCTGGCTGGATCAATATCCTCTCTGTCAGATACCAGGAGACCCCTCTAACCTGGCTGGATCAATATCCTCTCTGTCAGATACCAGGAGACCCCTCTAACCTGGCTGGATCAATATCCTCTCTGTCAGATACCAGGAGACCCCTCTAACCTGGCTGGATCAATATCCTCTCTGTCAGATACCAGGAGACCCATCTAACCTGGCTGGATCAATATCCTCTCTGTCAGATACCAGGAGACCCGTCTAACCTGGCTGGATCAATATCCTCTCTGTCAGATACCAGGAGACCCGTCTAACCTGGCTGGATCAATATCCTCTCTGTCAGATACCAGGAGACCCATCTAACCTGGCTGGATCAATATCCTCTCTGTCAGATACCAGGAGACCCGTCTAACCTGGCTGGATCAATATCCTCTCTGTCAGATACCAGGAGACCCGTCTAACCTGGCTGGATCAATATCCTCTCTGTCAGATACCAGGAGACCCCTCTAACCCGGCTGGATCAATATCCTCTCTGTCAGATACTTCACATAAACTCTCTTTACAACTGGACTCACAGGTGACAATATAGTTTACATATGGGGTTAGTGTGTGTGTGCGTGCTTGTGCGCGTGTGTGTGTGCCTGTATATGTGTGCGTGTGCGTGTGCGTGTATGTGTGTGTGTGTGCCTTTGTGTGTGTGTGCCCGGGTGTGCCTGTGTGCCGGTGTGCGTGTGTGTCTGTGTGTGGGTGTGCGTGTGTGTCTGTGTGTGGGTGTGTGTGTGTGCCTGTGTGTGTGTGATTATGTGATTGTGTATGTGTTGAGTGTGTGTGTGCGTGTGTGTGTGCGTGTGTGCGTGTGCCCGTGTGCATTATGAGTGTGTTGAATGTGATGAGTGTGGTGAGTGTGTAGAGTGTGTGTGTGTCTGTGCCTGTGTGCGTGTGTGTGTGCGTGTTGAGTGTGTGTGTGTGTGTGTGTGCTGAGTGTGTTGAGTGTGTGTGTGCTGAGTGTGTTGTGTGTGTGTGTGTGTGTTGAGTGTGTGTGTGTGTGTGTTGAGTGTGTGTGTGTGTGTTGAGTGTGTTGAGTGTGTGTGTGTGTGTGTGTGTGTGTTGAGTGTGTGTTGAGTGTGTGTGTGTGTGCCTGCCTGTGTGAGCGTGCATGTTGAGTGAGTGTGTGTGCGTGCGTGTTGAGTGTGTGTGTGTGTGTGTGTGTGCTGAGTGTGTGTGTGTGCTGAGTGTGTGTGAGTGTGCCTGCCTGTGTGCGCGTGCGTGTTGAGTGAGTGTGTGTGCGTGCGTGTTGAGTGTGTGTGTGTGTGTGTGTGTGCGTGCGTGTTGAGTGTGCGTGCGTGTTGAGTGTGTGTGTGTGTGCGTGCGTGTTGAGTGTGTGTGTGTGTGTGTGTGTGTGTGTGTGTGTGTGTGTGTGTGTGTGTGTGTGTGTGTGTGTGTGTGTGTGTGTGTGTGTGTGTGTGTTGCCTCCTTAACTGCTGTGATCCCAAACTACTGTATCAAATTTCAGGTGAGAATCAAGTTCCAGTTATTTGACAGAATTATTGATATGGTCCAGAACATGTGGAAGGCCTTAAATCTGACTGCTAATGTTGATTACTATTGACTGCCTGATCGTCAAAATGGCTCCTCAATCCACAGCTACACATCTGCAGAGCTACAGTACTTATGGAAATAAATACATATTGGTCAGCTATATTTAGAGAGTGGGAGGAACTGTTCTGGTGGACTCCAGGTTTGGTAACATACAATCTCCAACCTTGATCAAGTGAGGTCTGACCACAGTCCACTCTTCAAATCCTGAGATCTAGAATCCAGTACAAAGGTGGGAAGACCAATTGATTGACTCATATTTCCATTTGTAAAGGAATGCCAGGAAGTGAATCCTTTTTGTTGTTGTTGTTTTCACTCATGTCCTTGGTGCCACCGCCTTATCTGAACATTCAAAGACCAACGGAAACAGGGTCTCCACTTGTGATGGCAACCTTCCTCCTGACTGTTTGTGGTTGATATGATGAGATCGGACAGGCTACAGTCCCCAGCTGTAAACGGCCTTCCAAAGCAGATCACAAATCATCTTTAAGCTCATAATGCACACACACACACACACTCAACACACAAACACACACACACACACACACACACACACACAGAGAGAATAGTATACTGGGGTCGTTCCACAAATAGAGATCTTATTGGGTAGATTAATTTCACCCAAAAAACTGCCAGGTCGCAATTGTAAATGAGAACTTCAACTCAATAGGTTATAAAGTAACAAGAGTTAAGGTTTTCATGTTAAATCAGCCATATATCCCCATGTGACTGAAGGAATGGAAGCATGCAGTGTGCAACAGGAAGGGGAAATGGAATGCAAGTTTCACAAAAAATAAAATGAATGTGTTTAAACATTTCTAGCCTGTCTATCTATAGGTAACGGTTGACGTGTACAACCAGCTCTCACAGCCTCACGTCAGAATTAGACGCTCATCCATATTTCTCAAAACTCTAAAGTTGTTGCAAATGACACATTTTGAAGTTTTTAAGGTTACATTTAGGTATTAACTCTGAATGGTTACGGTAAGGGTTAAGGTTTGGGATGGGCTTAAAACCTAAAAATCTCAAAAACAACTTTCTAACGCTGGATTCAAACTTGCAAATTTGGAATCAAAACAGATGCTTACGCCCATCCAGCATCCCCGTCCACAATGCCCTAGCAACACCCATCCCCAATGACCTAGCAACACCCATCCCCATCCCCAATGCCCTAGCAACACCCATCCCCATCCACAATGCCCTAGCAACACCCATCCCCATCCATAATGCCCTAGCAACACCCATCCCCATCCACGATGCCCTAGCAACACCCATCCCCATCCACAATGCCCTAGCAACACCCATCCCCATCCACAATGCCCTAGCAACACCAATCCCCATCCACAATGCCCTAGCAACACCCATCCCCAATGCCCTAGCAACACCCATCCCAGTCCACAATGCCCTAGCAACACCCATCCCCATCCACAATGCCCTAGCAACACCCATCCCCATCCACAATGCCCTAGCAACACCCATCCCCAATGCCCTAGCAACACCCTTCCCCATCCACAATGCCCTAGCAACACCCATCCCCAATGCCCTAGCAACACCCGTCCCCATCCACAATTTCCTAGCAACACCCATCCCCAATGCCCTAGCAACACCCATCCCCACCCACAATGCCCTAGCAACACCCATCCCCAATGCCCTAGCAACACCCATCCCCAATGCCCTAGCAACACCCATCCCCAATGCCCTAGCAACACCCATCCCCAATGCCCTAGCAACACCCATCCCCATCCACAATTCCCTAGCAACACCCATCCCCATCCACAATGCCCTAGCAACACCCATCCCCAATGCCCTAGCAACACCCATCCCCGTCCACAATGCCCTAGCAACACCCATCCCCATCCACAATGCCCTAGCAACACCCATCCCCATCCTCAATGCCCTAGCAACACCCATCCCCATCCTCAATGCCCTAGCAACACCCATCCCCATCCACAATGCCCTAGCAACGCCCATTCCCATCCACAATGCCCTAGCAACGCCCATCCCCATCCACAATGCCCTAGCAACACCCATCCCCATCCACAATGCCCTAGCAACACCCATCCCCATCCACAATGCCCTAGCAACACCCATCCCCATCCACAATGCCCTAGCAACACCCATCCCCATCCACAATGCCCTAGCAATGCCCATCCCCTTCCACATTGACCTAGCAACACCCATCCCCATCCACAATTCCTAGCAACACCCATCCCCTTCCACAATTTCCTAGCAACACCCATCCCCATCCACAATGCCCTAGCAACACCCATCCCCATCCACAATTTCCCTAGCAACACCCATCACCATCCACAAGACCTAGCAACGCCCATCCCAGATCACAATTCCCTAGAAACGCCCATCCAGTGCCCTAGCAATGACCATCCCCGTCCACAATGCCCTAGCAAAACCAACACCTACCTGAAGGTAACAGCGCTCACTGTTGCCCCCTAGTGGCCGGTTTCCACGTCATCTCCCGACATCCTCAGACATGGATGGACGTCAAATACTGCCTTGCATCACGGGAGACCTGGCTGGACGTGTGATGCTCGACGTGGTCAGTTTCCCAAAACACCGGAAAATTGTCAAAAAGAGTAGAACCAGCTTGTCTTGATTTGATGATTATATATTCAATGTTTTTTTTATTTTTTATATATATACATTTTAAAAAGGAATTGTTTTACCATATTAAAAACCTTCAGTTGACCTTAAAATGAGGGACAGATATAACTAAATCACAAATCACACAAAGAATCGTCTTCAGAATGACCTTGTCAAAGCAAGAACATAACTAGGGGTTAACAATGATGGGTGAACACTCGGAGAAATGCATGAGGGTTAAGTGGGTTAAACATTTTCCTAGAAGTCGGGAAAAACTTGACGAGGGAAATGTCAAAATGCAGATTTCTTTGGCCTGTTTTTATTCATATAAAACAAAAAAGCTGCTTCATTGAATTTTCCATGTGGTCTATATTAAAGGGCACTTCATTTTAATATAACAACCTTTTTACATTCTATACTGGTGCACAAGTTCTACTTAAAATATCAAGGGGACACATAACGTATTCTATTTATGGATCGACCCACATGAATAATAAAGAAATGATCGATCTGTTGTCAAACACTGGAGAAATGTACTTCCACTGAACATAACATACAGTAAGGTATTCATGAATAGTAATACATAGGGCTGTGAGAGGTGGGTTATGTATTGGGCCATTCCCGGGCGCAAACCAGGGACCCTCTACACACATCAACAACAGTCACCCACGAAGCATCGTTACCCATCGCTCCACAAAAGCCGCGGTCCTTGCAGAGCAAGGGGAACTACTACTTCAAGGTCTCAGAGCAAGTGACGTCACCGATTGAAACGCTATTTAGCGCGCACCGCTAACTAAACTAGCTGTTTCACATCCGTTACACTCACCCCCCTTTTGACCTCCTCCTTTTCCGCAGCAACCAGTGATCCGGGTCACGGCACCAATGTAACAGTACATTTTAGACCGTCCCCTCGCCCATACCCGGGCGAGAACCAGGGACCCTCTGCACACATCAACAACAGTCACCCACAAAGCATCGTTACCCATCGCTCCACAAAAGCCGCGGTCCTTGCAGAGCAAGGGGAACTACTACTTCAAGGTCTCAGAGCAAGTGACGTCACCGATTGAAACGCTATTTAGCGCGCACCGCTAACTAAGCTAGCCGTTTCACATCCGTTACACGCACAATGCGTGGTGTTCAATGGGGGCCTAGACTTTGAGGGAAAAAAACACGCAGGACTTGACATTAACCTGTTTATCCACGTGTCCTTGAGACAAGGAGGTTACTGAAAATGTTGTTGTGTTGTTTGACGCAATTACCTGACTTGCTTTTCAAAAATTGTTTAGAAATCTATACGTTTCCCTATTGCTGACGACAAATGATCTTTAACTGGGATAATAACTCACTAACTAGCAAAGGATATGAACAAAATGTGCACACGTGTCTAAACACAGCTCTCACTGTGATTCTACTCACTACCGCTCATGCTGTAAACACAGTCCAGTTCAAAGTGAATGGGGCAGATCCATATATGGCAATGATCTATTTGTAAATAGGTCTACTGCAGCTCTGATTGGCCACACCGGTCTGTATAGAGTACGGCTGCGTAGTCATTGCAATAGAATCCTACTCCGATGTGTTCTGCCTACAAGAATATATCTTGCATAGTTTGTTTAGTTTAAGGTATGTTGCATTGAAAGTGGCTAATATTGCATTGATTCGATCACAATTGCCACAGTAAAGGGAAATGTTGATAGTGTTAACAGGGAATATGCTAGAACTGAAATGTTGCTAGATCGAATCCCCGAGCTGACAAGGTAAAAATCTGTTGTTTCTGAGTCAATGCTACTCCGATGTGTTCTGCCTTCAACAAAATATCTTGTTTACCCCCTTTTTCATAGTATCCAATTGTTACCATAGTTACTATCTTGTCTCATCGCTACATCTCCCGTACGGGCCAGGGAGAAACGAAGGGCGAGAGCCATGCGTCCTCTGAAACACAACCCAACCAAGAAGCATTGCTTAAGACGCAACCTCTTAAAGAGCGTGTGAATTTTTTCAGCTTTTTGTTAAAAAATCACACAAAATTTCAACGTCCTTCTACTCATGCCAGGAATATAGTATATGCATATGATTAGTATGTGTGGATAGAAAACACTCTGAAGTTTATAAAACTGGTTAAATCATGTCTGTGACTATAACAGAACGTGTGGAGCCGGCAAAACCCCAAGGAAAACTGTTCACAAAAAACAAAAACAAATATCCCTCTGCCAGTCCTCTGTATTGTCTATGGCAAGGGAAAATAGATTGCGCCCAGTTTACAGTTCCTACAGCTTCCACACGATGTCGCCAGTGTTAGGAATTGGGTTGAAGTTAATCCTTGGTGAAATGAAGAATAGGCACTTCCTGTCATCGGGTACACCGGTGGAAGTTATGGAAGAGAGAAAATCGTCCATGATTTGTTGACTTGCTGCTATTGAATACAGATCGCCCCGTGATCAATTTGATAAATTATTAACGTTTACTAATACCTAAAGTTGGATTACAGAAGTAGTTTGAAGTGTTTTGTCAAAGTTTATAGGCAACTTTTTTAATAAAAAAAAAATGACGTTGCGTTTTAGAAAGCCTTTTTTTCCGGATTCAGACGGGCTTCATAAATGGACATTTTGGGTATACATGGACGGATTTAATCGAAAAAAGACCCAATTGTGATGTTTATGGGACATATAGGAGTGCCAACAAAGAAGCTCGTCAAAGGTAATGAATGTTTTATATTTTATTTCTGCGTTTTGTGTAGCGCCGGCTACGCTAATTATTTTGTTTACGTCGCCTTCAGGTATTTCGGGGGGTTGTATGCTATCAGATAATAGCTTCTCATGCTTTCGCCGAAAAGCATTTTAAAAATCTGACATGTTGGCTAGATTCACAACGAGTTTAGCTTTAATTGAGTACCCTGCATGTGTGTTTTAATGAAAGTTTGAGTTTTATTGAGTACTATTTGTTGTCACTCTGAAATTTCCCCTGATGTTGATCCAGGGACAGCAGCCATAACTCGATATTATTAACACAGCGCGCATCCAACCTGGAAGCCAGCCAAACCAAAGTGTTGGAGGAAACACCTGGCGACCTTGGTTAGCGCGCACTGCACCCGGCCCGCCACGGGAGTCACTGGTGCGCGATGAGACAATGATATCCCTACCGGCCAAACCCTCCCTAACCTGAATGATGTTGGAACAATTGTGTGTCGCCCCACGGACCTCCCGGTCGTGAACCCAGGGTCTTTGGTGGCACGGCTAGCGCTGCAGTGCAGTGCCCTTGTCCACTGTGTCACCCAGGTGGCCCAGGATCACTTTTCTGAGTCAAAAAGCAAGCTGAGATCTACTGCTCAGATATTTTTTTAACATGACTTAAAAAATGTAAGCCTATACAACAATAACCAATTATAAACAGTTCTGTAGCAATGAGGTTTGTGCAGTACGCTATAGGCCCCAATACATTATTCACTGCATATTGGCTTTGCTTGAATTGCCCTGCCAATGCATTAAATACGTATTTTTCCTAATTTATATAATCACACCGTAAAAGATCTGTTGTTGTATTACTTGTGAAGCATAGCTGAGTGAGCTTTTCATTTTTATTTTACAGGGCTGATGGTGTCTGCATCTGATGGTCAATCTCAGCAGAGGGAGAGAGCAGAGCTCCACTCTCCCTCTCCTCCACTGACACTAACCAAAAAGGGACGCCGTCTTCCAGCTGATTGGCCTGAACTCGAGGCATACTGATTTATTTTTGCCTCGTGCACAAATTCATGTTGTTTACTCGTATGAACAGAGAAAGTAAAATATTGTTCGATATGAAAAATGACCCACGCCGCTAATAACAACAACAACGCAGGCCTATAAACACCCTTTCCTTCTCGTTCATTACTGCTGCACTGCTTGTTGTAGCGCTGAGTGGAAATAGGAACAACGCGCATTTTATGGCTTATAAAAGTGTTGAATACAAAGTGTTGACAGTACAGAGTAAGAACTTAAACATCAACTCACTCATAAAAACAGCAGCTCTTTGCTGTATTCGTTGACAGTCTCTCTCTCTAGTCACAGTATCAACTTCGCTGTAGCTTTCTTTCTCGCCTGCTACGTTACTGCAGACACCGACATCTGAGCCATTCGGTTGGTCAGCGGTGGCCCTGTAGTGCGCTTGATTTGCTCTATGGGCCCGTCGGGAAGAGGTAGAGTTTGTGACTTCAGACACATGAAATGGTTCAACATGGCAACATTTGGCCTACTTGGGGCGCATGACAGCTGAATATGGTGCACCTACCGCCAACAGGTGAATGACAAGTTCAGGGGAATAACAAGCTGAAACATATAGAAGAAGAATGTATTAATTGGATAACTCAATAGACAAGTATTTGTTTGTATTACACACAAACACAAACAGTACAGTAACATCCCAGAGTAGATCAGAGTAGAGTAGAGTAGAGTAGAGTAGAGTAGAGTAGAGTAGAGTAGAGCAGAGCAGAGCAAAATAGAATAGAGTAGAGTAGAGTAGAGTAGAGTAGAGTAGAGTAGAGTAGAGCAGAGCAGAGCAAAATAGAATAGAGTAGAGTAGAGTAGAGTAGAGCACAGTACAGTAGAGCAGAGTAGAGTAGAGTAGTGCAGAGTAGAGTAGAAGGGTCAAAGAGATGTGAAGGACAGGACAAGTATATTTATTTTCAAACCAGCTGTACCAGGGCCATAAAAGGGCCATACCAGAGCCAGACTGGGACAAGCATTCGTCACTGGCATTAAATCCACAACAGCCCACATCACTGTGCGTGCCTGCAACTCAGTCATGTTAACATAAATAAACCTCTGGAGATAGAACTCACCACTATGACTGTTCCTCTGTCTGGAGATACAACTCACCACTATAACTGTTCCTCTGTCTGGAGATACAACTCACCACTATAACTGTTCCTCTGTCTGGAGATACAACTCACCACTATAACTGTTCCTCTGTCTGGAGATACAACTCACCACTATAACTGTTCCTCTATCTGGAGATACAACTCACCACTATAACTGTTCCTCTGGAGATACAACTCACCACTATAACTGTTCCTCTGTCTGGAGATACAACTCACCACTATGACTGTTCCTCTGGAGATACAACTCACCACTATGACTGTTCCTCTGGAGATACAACTCACCACTATGACTGTTCCTCTGGAGATACAACTCACCACTAGAACTGTTCCTCTGTCTGGAGATACAACTCACCACTAGAACTGTTCCTCTGTCTGGAGATACAACTCACCACTAGAACTGTTCCTCTGTCTGGAGATACAACTCACCACTATAACTGTTCCTCTGGAGATACAACTCACCACTATGACTGTTCCTCTGTCTGGAGATACAACTCACCACTAGAACTGTTCCTCTGTCTGGAGATACAACTCACCACTATAACTGTTCCTCTGGAGATACAACTCACCACTATGACTGTTCCTCTGGAGATACAACTCACCACTAGAACTGTTCCTCTGTCTGGAGATACAACTCACCACTATAACTGTTCCTCTGGAGATACAACTCACCACTATAACTGTTCCTCTGGAGATACAACTCACCACTATAACTGTTCCTCTGGAGATACAACTCACCACTATAACTGTTCCTCTGGAGATACAACTCACCACTATAACTGTTCCTCTGTCTGGAGATACAACTCACCACTATAACTGTTCCTCTGTCTGGAGATACAACTCACCACTATGACTGTTCCTCTGGAGATACAACTCACCACTATGACTGTTCCTCTGTCTGGAGATACAACTCACCCCTATAACTGTGTCTCTGCTCCCTGTAGTGCTGTCTATCTGTCTCAGCATCTTCTCTGCTGTCACTCTTTGCTTCTTCTTGTTCTCTGTCTATCTGTCTGCCTGTGTGTGTCCTAGATGAGTCTTGTGATGCCTTTGGGCGCCCTAGAGCAAAACAAGAGTCACACCTTTCCACAGCGGGGTCACATTAGTGTGTAGCCCAAACGGTTCGGACGCCGTAGACAGAAGACACTTTCCTTATAGGAATCATGAAGATAATGTCCTTTACTGTTTGACCAAACCGTGGATGAAGCTGTGTGAACAAAAGGTCGTTTTGAGTGAGGTGACATGATGTAGAGTAAAATATGCTCTTTCTAGTAGCCTTTTCATCTTTAAATATCGATGATCTTGCCTTTGTAACTGATGACAGAGTCGGGGCAGTTGTCTTTGTTTATGTCACATTTGACTTTGAATGTGAGTTTGTGTGACCTCAGCTCAGCCTATCAGAGAGAGGGGGATAGAGGGAGAGGAGAGAGGGAGAATAGAGGGAGAGGAGAGGGAGGGAGATAAAGAGAGAGAGTGGGAGAGAGGGAGAGAGAGAGAGAGAGGGGGGGAGAGAGAGAGAGAGGGGGAGAGAGAGAGAGAGAGCGAGAGAAAGAGAGAGAGAGAGAGAGAGAGAGAGGAGGGGGGATAGATGGAGAGGAGATAGAGAGTAAGGAGGATGGCTAGAGGGAGAGGATAGAGAGAGATGGAGGGGGGATAGAGGGAGAGGAGAGAGAGATGGAGGGGGGATAGAGGGAGAGGAGAGAGAGGGAGAGCTAGAGCCAGAGAGAGAGGAGGGGGATATAGTGAGAGAAGAGAGATGGAGATAAGGGGGGATAGAGGGAGGAGAGAGAGAGATAGAGAGAGAGATGAAGGAGGGTAGAGAAAGAGGATAAAGAGAGAGAGAGAGGGGTAGACGAAGAGGATAACGAGAAAGTGAGAGGAGGGGGAGAGAGAAAGAGGAGAGAGAGAGTGGAAGAGGGTAGAGGGAGAGGAGGGGGTCATTTCTGTTAATTATCGAGTTTCCTTGATTTGTAAATGTTAACATTTACAAAGAGGAGAGAGAGGTGGGTGTAGAGGGAAAGGATATAACAAGAGAGAGACAGAAACACCTAGATCTGTCCCCAACCAAGGAGGGTCTACAGCAACACCTAGATCTGTCACCAACCAAGGAGGGTCTACAGCAACAAAAATATCTGTCACCAACCAAGGAGGGTCTACAGCAACACCTAGATCTGTCCCCAACCAAGGAGGGTCTAGAGCAACACCTAGATCTGTCCCCAACCAAGGAGGGTGTACAGCAACACCTAGATCTGTCCCCAACCAAGGAGGGTGTACAGCAACACCTTTAAAACCTCTTGATGCTTTGGGGGTGTTATTTCATTTTTGGATAAAAAGACGTGCCCGTTTTAAGCGCAATATTTTCTCACAAAAAGATGCTCGACTATGCATATAATTGATAGCTTTGGAAAGGAAACACTCTGACGTTTCCAGAACTGCAAAGATATTGTCTGTGAGTGCCCCAGAACAGATGCTACAGGCAAAACCAAGATGAAACTTCAACCAGGAAATGAGCAGGATTTTTGAGGCTCTGTTTTTCATTGTCTCCTTATATGGCTGTGAATGCGCAAGGAATGAGCCTGCCCTATCTATCTTTTCCCCAAGGTGTCTGCAGCATTGTGACGTATTTGTAGGCATATCATTGGAAGATTGACCATAAGAGACTACATTTGCCAGGTGTCCGCCTGGTGTCCTGCGTGGAAATTGGTGCGCAAAACTCAGCTGCTGGTATTTTTCCATGGGATTCTGAGACGAAAGCAGGCTTCCACGAACGGCATATCAATGAAGAGATATGTGAAAAAACACCTTGAGGATTGATTCTAAACAACGTTTGCCATGTTTCGGTCGATATTATGGAGTTAATTTGGAAGAAAGTTCGACGTTTTGGTGACTGAATTTTCGGTTCGTTTCGGTAGCCAAATGTGACGTACAAAACGGAGCGATTTCTCCTACACAAAGAATCTTTCAGGAAAAACTGAACATTTGCTATGTAACTGAGAGTCTCCTCATTGAAAACATCCAAAGTTCTTCAAAGGTAAATTATTTTATTTGATTGGTTTTCTGTTTTTTGTGAAAATGTTGAGTGCTAAATGCTACGCTAAATGCTACGCTAGCTATCAATACTCTTACACAAATGCTTGATTTGCTATGGTTCAAAAGCATCTTTTGAAAATCTGAGATGACAGTGTTGTTAAGAAAAGGCTAAGCTTGAGAGCAGGCATATTTATTTCATTTCATTTGCGATTTTTAGAAATCGTTAACGTTACGTTATGGTAATGAGCCTGAGGCTGTATTCACGATCCCGGATCCGGGATGGGTAAGTTCAAGAAGATATCTGTCCCCAACCAAGGAGGGTGAACAGCAACACCTAGATCTGTCCCCAACCAAGGAGGGTATACAGCAACACCTAGATCTGTACCCAACCAAGGAGGGTGTACAGCAACACCTAGATCTCTCCCGAACCAAGGAGGGTGTACAGCAACATCTAGATCTGTCCCCAACCAAGGAGGATCTGCAGCAACACCTAGATCTGTCCCCAACCAAGGAGGGTCTACAGCAACACCTAGATCTGTCCCCAACCAAGGAGGGTCTACAGCAACACCTAGATCTAATGCACAGATTCTGTCTGACAATCAAAACCAGTTCAACAAAAATAATGGTGTTCCAAAAAAGGTCCAGTTTCCAGGACCACAAATACAAATTCCATCTGGACACCGTTGCCCGAGAGCACACAAACAACTATACATACCTCAGTCTAAAATGTCAGGATTTGGCCAGGGTTGTTCCGGTTTTTGGTCACTAGATGCCCCCATTGTGCTTTTTGACCTTTTGTTTTCCCTTGATCCCCATTATTATTTGCACCTGTGCCTCGTGTTCCCTGATTGTATTTAAACCCTTAGTTTTCCTCAGTTCTTTGCTCTGTGTGTGTATGTTAGCACCCAGCCCTAGTATTCTGTGAACTCTTGTTGATACCGGTGGACTCTCTTGTGGAATTCTGTTTTTGTTCTTGTTTATTTATTTTTGAGTATCTTTTGAGGCTTTTTATGCTATACCTACCACCTTGTGGATTTACCTTTTTTCTTGGAGGATTACCTTTGTTCTTGTGGAATTCCTTTTGAGGTTGTGGAGTTACATGTTTTCCTGAAGGACTTCCCTTTTTACTTTATTAAATACACAGTCTCAAGTACTGCTGTGTCTGCCTCATCTTCTGGGTTTTGCCGACTATTCGTGGCTCAGTTGGTTAAGTGACTGTTTCTCACTCCGGAGACCCGGGTTCGTAACCGGGTCCTGACACTAAACTTCAGCGCCACAGGTAACTTCCACAAAGCAGTTAACGATCTGAGAGACGTGTCACGAAGGGCCTTCTGCCCCATCCAAAGGAACATCAAATTTGACAAATTCGAACCCATTGTTCACAAACCCAAACAGACCCCACAGAGCCCCAGGACAGCAACACAAATGGACCCAACCAAATCATGAGAAAACAAAAAGATAATTACTTGACACAGTGGAAAGAATTAACAACAAAAAAATGGTGCAAACTAGAATGTTATTTGGCCCTATACTGAGAGTACACGGCGGCAGAATACCTGACCACTGTGACTGACCCAAAATGAAGGAAACCTTTGACGAAATACAGACTAGCCTTGCTATTGAGAAAGGCCACCGTAGGAAGACCTGGCTCTCAAGAGAAGACAGGCTATTTTCACACTGCCCACAAAATTAGGTGGAAACTGAGCTGCACTTCCTAACCTCTTGCCAAATGTATGACCATATTAGAGGCATATTTTCCTCAGATCGCACAGATCCACAAAGAATTTGAAAATAAATCCTATTTTGATAAATTCCCAAATCTGGGTGAAAATACCACAGTGTGCATTCACAACAGCAAGATTTGCGACCTGTTGCCACAATAATCTATCTTCAGAGTTGGTACTGCTAGGTGACCTAAACTGGGACATGCTTAATGCCGCCCTACAATCTAAGAAATGATCAAGGAATCTACCAGGTACAAACCTAAATCCGTAACCATGGGCACCCTCTTAGATATCATCCTGACCAGCTTGCCCTCTAAATACACCTCTGCTGTCTTCAACCAGGATCTCAGCGATCACTGCCTCATTGCCTGCATCTGTAATGGGTCCGCGGTCAAACGACCACCCCTCATCAATGTCAAATGCTCCCTGAAACACTTCAGCTTGCAGGCCTTTCTAATCAACCTGCCCCGGGTATCGTTAAAGGACATTGACCTCACCCCGTCAGTAGAGGATGCCTGGTTGCTCTTGAAAAGTGCTTTCCTCACCATCATAAATAAGCATGCCCCACGATATGCAACTTTTCAGGGAAGTCAGGAACCAATATACTCAGTCAGTAAGGAAAGCTTAAGCCTTTTCAAACATAAATTTACATCCTGTAGCACTAATTCCAAAAGGTTTTGGGACACTGTAAAGTTTTGTAAAGTTCTGTAAATTCCATGGAGAAGAGCACCTCCTCCCAGCTGGAAATAGGAAACACTGTCACCAACGATAAATCTACGATAATCGATCATATCAATAAAAAATATCTATGGCTGGCCATGCTTTCCATCTGGCTACCCCGGCCAACATCTCAGCACCCCCTGCAGCAACTTGCCCTTCCCCACCTCTGCTTCTTCTTCACCCAAATCCAGACAGCTGATGTTCTGAAAGAGCTGCAAAATCTGTATCCCTACAAATCAGCTAGGCTGGACAATCTGGATCCTCTCTTACTAAAGTTATCCACCAAAATTTTTGCAACCCCTATTACTAGCCTGTTCAACTTATCTTTCGTTTCGTCTGAGATCTCCAAAGATTGGAAAGCTGCCGGGGTCATCCCAGTCTTCAAAGGGGGAGACACTCTAGACCCAAACTGCCCTGCCTTTCTAAAATCTTCGAAAGCCAAGTTAACAAACAGATCACCCACCATTTCGAATCCCATCGTACCTTCTCCTTCTTCTTCTAAAACTTCTAAATTTCCAAGCTGGTCATGGGTGCACCTCAGCCACCTCAAGGTCCTAAACAATATCATAATCGCCATCGACAAAAGACAACACTGTGCAGCCGGATTAATCGACCCGGCCAAGGCATTTGACTCTGTTATCGACAGACTCAATAGCCTTGGCTTCTCAAATGACTGCCTCGCCTGGTTCACCAACTATTCTCAGATAGAGTTCAGTGTGTCAAATCGGAGGACCTGTTGTTGACCTGTTGTTGCGACCTCTGGCAGTCTTTATGGGGTGCCACATAGTTCAATTCTCAGGCCGGACTCTTTTCTCTGTATATATGTGACGTAGAAGTCCGTCACGGGCAGTTTGCATTGAGCTGTGGATGGGGCAGCATTGTTTTTAAGCTGTCCCATAAGGTAGACGTTGATGGCAGTACTGTTGTTTTTTGTTCCGGAATCACTTGTAAATAAACACCTTTGCACAGAAGAACTTTTGCGGTTCCGCCATCTTTTTATTTTGATAGAGGTTAGGTTATCCAGTTTAGCCTTCTGGCCTACTCTACGTGACAATATATCAATGATGTCGCTCTTGCTGCTGGTGATTCTCTGATCCACCTCTACGCAGACGACACCATTCTGTATACTTCTGGCCCTTCTTTGGACACTGTGCTAACAAACCTCCAAATGAGCTTCAACGCCATACAACACTCCTTCCGTGGCCTCCAACTGCTTTTAAATGCTAGTAAAACTAAATGCATGCTCTACAACCAATTGCTGCCCACACCCGACAGCCTGACTAGCATCACTACTCTGAACGGTTCTGACTTCAATATATGGACAGCTACAAATACCTAAGTGTCTGGTTAGACTGTAAAATCTCCTTCCAGACTCACATTAAGCATCTCCAATCCAAAATTAAATCTAGAATCGGCTTCCTATTTCGCAACAAAGCATCTTTCACTCATGTTGCCAAACATACCCTCGTAAAACTGACTATCCAACCTATCCTTGACCTCGGCGATGTAATTTACAAAATAGCATCCAACACTCTACTCAACAAACTGGATGTAGTCTATCGCAGTGCCATCCGTTTTGTCACCAAAGCCCCATATAGTACCCACCACTGCGACCTGTATGCTCTCTTTGGCTGGCCCTCTCTTCATATTCGTTGCCAAACCCACTGGCTGCAGGTCATCTATAAGTACTTGCTAGGTAAAGCCCCGCCTTATCTCAGCTCACTGCTCAGCATAGCAGCACCCACCCGTAGCACGGGCTCCAGCAGGCATAATTCACTGGTCATCCCCAAAGCCAACACTTCCGTTGGCCGCCTTTCCATTCAGTTCTCTGCTGCTAATGACTGGAACGAATTGCAAAAAATCACTGAAGCTGGAGTCTTATATCTCCCTCTCTAACTTTAAGCATCAGCTGTCAAAGTAGCTTACCGATCACTGTACCTGTACACAGCCCATCTGTAAATAGCCCACCCAACTACCTCATCCCCATATTATTACTTACCCTCTTGCTCTTTTACACCCCAGTATCTCCACTTGCACATCATCATCTGCACATCTATTACTTCAGTGTTAATGCTAAATTGTAATTATTTCCCCTCCATGGCCTATTTCTTGCCTTACCTCCCTACTCTTCTACATTTGCACACACTGTACATAGCTTTTTCTATTGTGTTATTGACTGTACGTTTGTTTATGTCTAACTCTGTGTTGTTGTTTGTGTCGCACTGCTTTGCTTTATCTTGGCCAGGTCGCAGTTGTAAATGAGATCTTGTTCTCAACTGGCCTACCTGGTTAAATAAATCAATAATTAAAAAAATATAATAAATAAAAATAAAGAGGCAACCAGTGAATAACAAACACCATTGTAAATACAACCCATATTTCTGTTTATTTATTTCCCTTTTGTACTTTAACTATTTTCACATCGTTACAACACCTTATATAGACATAATATGACATTTGAAATGTCTTTATTCTTCTGGAACTTCTGTGAGTGTTTACAGTTCATTTTAATAGTTTCTTTTGTAAATATTTGTATATTTTTTGTATTATCTATTTTACTTGCTTTTTTACATGCTGTATGTTTACACTGTGTCACGTTCTGACCATAGTTCTTTTGTGTTTTCTTTGTTTTAGTCAGGACGTCAGCTGAGTGGGCATTCAATGTTGTGTGTCTAGTTGTCCCATTTCTATGTTTGGCCTGATATGGTTCTCAATCAGAGGCAGGTGTTAGTCATTGTCTCTGATTGGGAACCATATTTAGGTAGCCTGTTTTGTGTTGGGTTTTGTGGGTGGTTGTCTTCTGTCTTTGTGTCTATGCACCAGATAGGACTGTTTCTGTTTTTCACATTTGTTGTTTTGGTATTTTGTAGTGTTCACATTTATTGTCTTTATTAAACATGTTGAACACTAACCACGCTGCACTTTGGTCCGATCCTTCGTCCACAGAAGAAAGCTGTTACACACTGCCAATAAAACCCCTTAAATTTAAATGAGAGAGAATACATTTGTTGTCCGCCGAAAATAAAAAATGTACTAGAACCACCCCTTCTATACAGCATACAAATCATTCAGAATAATGCATATGTTTACGAAGCTCTCAACTTCTCTCATAGTACAGTACTCAGTCATAACCATGAGGAAATTAAAGAACCAGAAACAAAGACCTTGATGCAAGTAGCAACACTTTGGATCTAGTTCTCGATATATATTCTTTGATCCTGAAGTGAATATGAAAGAGAGAAGATACAAGGGGTAGTTTTTGTCAGCGACGTCGGTTATAAAACGTATTTTTTTCTGCGTCTAAACATCTACACAAATGAGATGGATATTGATTTGTTTGTATTAGCAGTTTTAGCCTCAGATGGTCATTGATTCTTGGGACTGACCAGAGAGAAGCTTGTGGGGTCAGCTTCTATTAGCAAATTGGAGTTTGTTGGTTATTCAGCATTTATGCACTTTCGGGGCAGCAGTACACACTTAACTGCTGTGCTGGATGCCAAGGCTTAGAACATACGGCTTTATGGACCTCCCTGAGAAGGAGGAGATAAAGAGAGACAGAGAGTGAGAATGGAAAAGAGAGAGAAAGATTAAACAGCCTTGAAGGGAACAAAAAAAGAGAGCAGCACCATAGCAGCACCCACCCGTAGCACACGCTCCAGCAGGTATATCTCACTGGTCTCCGCCAAAGCCAATTCCTCCTTTGGTCATCTTTCCTACCAGTTCTCTGCTGTCGATGACTGGAACGAACTGCAAAAATCTCTGAAGCTGGAGACTCATATCTCCCTCACTAGCCTTAAGCAGCAGCTGTCAGAGCAGCTCACAGATCACTGCACCTGTACAGAGCCCATCTATCTACCTACCTCATCCCCATACAGTATTTATTTATTTATCTTGCTCCTTTGCACCCCAATATCTCTATTTGCACATTCATCTTCTGCACATCTACCATTCCAGTGTTTAATTGTTATATTGTAATTACTTCGCCACCATGGCCTATTTATTGCCTTAACTCCCTTATCTTACCTCATTTGCACTCACTGTATATAGACATTTTGTATTCTTTTTGTTTTCTGCGATGATGTCTACTGTATTATTGACTATGTTTTGTTTATGTAACTCTGTGTTCTTGAATTGTTACGTTTTATCTTGACCAGGTCGCAGTTTCAACTAGCCTACCTGGTTAAATAAAGGTGAAATACATGATACTCTAATTGTCCCTTCATGAGGTTGATACAACCTAGTCTACGAATGACAGTTTATAACATAGGTGCACACAGGTTGAGAAAAAATGTGGAGGCGACAGGCAGTGACACATCAAATCAAATCAAATTGTATTGGTCACATACACATGGTTAGCAAATTATACTTGCATACTATTTTTTGAACAGATGAACGTGGTACCTTCAGGTGTATGGAAATTGCTCCCAAGGATGAACCAGAGTTGTGGAGGTCTACCATTTTTGGGGGATTTCTTTTGATTTTCCCATGATGTCAAACAAAGAGGCACTGGGTTTGAAGGTAAACCTTGAAATACATCCACAGGTACACCTCCAATTGTACACCTCCAATTGACTCAAATGATGTCAATTAGCCCATTAGAATCTTCTAAAGTCATGACTTCATTTTCTGGAATTTTTTAAGCTGTTTAAAGGCACAGTCAACTAGTGTATGTACACTTCTGTAACCAATGAAATTGTGATTCAGTGAATTATAAGTGAAATAACCAGTTTGTAAACAATTGTTGACTTGTGCCATGCACAAAGTAGATGTCCCGCCCTTCTTCTTACCAGAGAGGTGTTTATCTCTGTTGAGCTCTCTGGTGCTCGACGACACGCACACCTGCCACCATCGTTACACGCACCTGAGCCTCATGAAATTCACCTGGACTCCCCTATATCGGTCACTCCCATTGGTTCTTTTCCAGAGGCATTATTGACTCTGTTTCTGTTTCATGTCTGTACGCTTTTCGTGTTTCTTGTTTTGTACTATGTTCTATTTATTATTACATTTGCACTTCCTCTACTTGCTTCCCGACATCCCTGAGTACAAGTTGCAGATGGTTCTGATTTGGGATGCTAAGGTTACATTGTTCATATTATGTGCTCCATGTTTCTTGGGCTAGGCCTCTTTTTTTTCTCAATTTACGCCTGAATGACGTGCCCAAAGTAAACTGCCTGTTGCTCAGGCCCTGAAGCCAGGATATGCATATAATTGGTACCATTGGAAAGAAAGCGCTTTGACGTTTGCAGAACTGTTAATGTAATAATAATTTAGGAGAATATGTAGGAGAATATAACACAATAGATATGGTAGGATAAAATCCAAAGAAAAACCAACCAGAGTTTTTTTTGAGAGGTGTATGCAAACTACCGACTTCAACTGTATGTGAGTGAGTGAGTGAGTGGTGGTGGTGGTGGTGGTGGTGGTGGTGGTGAGTGGTGAGTGGTGGTGGTGGTGAGTGAGTGAGTGAGATGTGAGTGAGTGAGTTGTGAGTGAGTGAGTGAGTGAGTGAGTGAGTGAGTGAGTGAGTGAGTGAGTGAGTGAGTGAGTGAGTGAGTGAGTGAGTGAGTGAGATGTGAGTGAGTGAGTGAGTGAGTCAGTGAGTGAGTGTGTGAGATGTGAGTTAAAAAATCCTGAAATAAGTGTTTTCATCGATCTAGATTGTAGCCAGTAGCAACAACAACAAGTGCTGCGATGTGTGTAGACCCAAGAAGGACAGGAAGACACAGAACACATGAATCAAGTGCATGAATTATATTTGCAACACACACACACAGTAAAACTCTGTCCCTCAAGTGGTGTGCAGACCGGCCTTAATTTGTATTCAATTGAGCTCATTTATCATTTCCATAAAACACAGTATGTAAAACATGTCCTTTCAATTTGTTCAGTTAAAACCAATAAACATCAATAGTGATGAAAACCTGGTTTAATTTTTATTTGTTCAAGATAAACATGATTATTCCACCAATGTCTTGATTATAATTGACTTATATCAATTACAAGCAATATAGACAGCGTACATGGTTAATATTTGCCAATTACCTCTGTTAGATCACTTTTATCAACTAAAACGCTGTTTGTTTGTTTTGTAAATAAAATTGGGGTTAGTCTAAATCTGTTGGCACATCCCCTTGAGCCTCCTTGGCAGTGGAAAACCTGTTTTGCTTCTAGAAGGTCAAGATGAGTTTTGCCGGATAGATGACGCAACATCTCAGGTTCAGCTTGCTTAGCTGGGCTCCCACCTCGCTGTAGGTCGACACTCAGATCTGGGTAGATGCTGATCCTCTTCTCCGCATAGGTCAGAGCCCCGGATTCCCGCTTCAAGGCGAACAATTTGTCGTTTCACTTCAAAACTGTGGGCTTGTACACTCATACACCGAGATCCGTTGAGGTGCTTTTTATCGCCATGGGACCCAGCTACTCTGCCCAAACAGTTCATAGAATGGATTATTCATGAAGGATGTTGGCCGCTTCCACACCAGTTTCAAGTCCTGTGACCCATACATTTTAATTTAAGGTAATGATTTTTGAGGGATTCAGTTTTCTATTTTAGGAGATCGATTTCCACCTTCTAGTTTGGATTGCACTGTTTCTAGGTCAGGGAGTCGCACCTCTTGTCACATCGGCTGCTGTCTCCAAACTTTCCATTTTAGTTGAGTAGGAAACCACTATAGAAGTGAGCAGGTCTAGAGATTAATTTATCTGTTTTAATTGCAAGTCGAAGGCAGAGGTAATTTCCTCACGATCAATCCCTCAGAAGGTAGTGGCCAACTGTTTCGGTTGTCGGGTGTTGAGAGCCATCATGTTCCCACAGCTGAATGGTGGATGGACAGAATATACCAGCCATGTTCCCACAGCTGAATGGTGGAGGGACAGAATATACCAGCCATGTTCCCACAGCTGAATGGTGGATGGACAGAACATACCAGCCATGTTCCCACAGCTGAATGGTGGAGGGACAGAATATACCAGCCATGTTCCCACAGCTGAATGGTGGATGGACAGAATATACCAGCCATGTTCCCACAGCTGAATGGTGGAGGGACAGAATATACCAGCCATGTTCCCACAGCTGAATGGTGGAGGGACAGAATATACCAGCCATGTTCCCACAGCTGAATGGTGGATGGACAGAATATACCAGCCATGTTCCCACAGCTGAATGGTGGATGGACAGAATATACCGGCCATGTTCCCACAGCTGAATGGTGGAGGGACAGAATATACCAGCCATGTTCCCACTGAATGGTGGAGGGACAGAATATACCAGCCATGTTCCCACAGCTGAATGGTGGAGGGACAGAATATACCAGCCATGTTCCCACAGCTGAATGGTGGAGGGACAGAATATACCAGCCATGTTCCCACAGCTGAATGGTGGAGGACAGAATATACCAGCTGCCAGAGAGAAATAGACCTGCTATTGTTCCTTGTAATACAGTGAACATCTTACCGTGATGTAATACGTTGACAGCTTTATTTGCATCTATTTATTTTCCAAAAGCAAATACGTCTGTTAATTCATAGTTATTTTCAACAAAAAGGAAGCCAGCAAGAAAGCAACAAATTTCAATGCATGCCAACTCCGGGACTCGAAAACAGATGGGAGCAGATTGTACCAGTGCTGATAGCTCAGTAAAACCAGCAGACAACATGCCTACAGTTTCTGTATTGATGTATTGATCTAGGATGCAACAATTTCATGAAGGACGGTACTAGCCTGAGACTATCTGAGTGTAGCAGCAGACAACATGCTGATAGCTGAGCTAATATGCTATCTGTAATGTACCAGCATCAGCTACAGTAGCATGCTCATCAACGTAATAGTATCTGTATTGATGTACCAGCAGACTGGTAGCTGCATTGATGTACCAGGTGCTTTTAAGACAAGACTAGGAACTGCTGAAAAGCTACAGTATCCTGTGTACTCTGCTAACACGTGGTACCAGACAACATGCTGATAGCACAGTATCTGTATTGATGTACCAGCAGACAACATATAGCTACAGTATCTGTATTGATGTACCAGCAGACAACATGCTGATAGCTACAGTATCTGTATTGATGTACCAGCAGACAACATGCTGATAGCTACAGTATCTGTATTGATGTACCAGCAGACAACATGCTGATAGCTACAGTATCTGTATTGATGTACCAGCAGAGACAACATGCTGATAGCTACAGTATCTGTATTGATGTACCAGCAGACAACATGCTGATAGCTACAGTATCTGTATTGATGTACCAGCAGACAACATGCTGATAGCTACAGTATCTGTATTGATGTACCAGCAGACAACATGCTGATAGCTACAGTATCTGTATTGATGTACCAGCAGACAACTGTATTGATGTACCAGCAGACAACATGATAGCTACAGTATCTGTATTGATGTACCAGACAAGATGACAAGTATCTGTATGATGTACCAGCAGATGCTGATAGCTACAGTATCTGTATTGATGTACCAGACAGACAACATGATGTACCAGCAGACAACATGATAGCTACAGTATCTGTATTGATGTACCAGCAGACAACATGCTGATAGCTACAGTATCTGTATTGATGTACCAGCAGACAACATGCTGATAGCTACAGTATCTGTATTGATGTACCAGCAGACAACATGCTGATAGCTACAGTATCTCTATTGATGTACCAGCAGCTACAGTATCTGTATTGATGTACCAGCAGATAACATGCTGATGCTGATAGCTACAGTATCTGTATTGATGTACCAGCAGACAACATGCTGATCTGTATTGATGTACCAGCAGACAACATGCTGATAGCTACAGTATCTGTATTGATGTACCAGCAGACAACATGCTGATAGCTACAGTATCTGTATTGATGTACCAGCAGACAACATGCTGATAGCTACAGTATCTGTATTGATGTACCAGCAGACAACATGCTGATAGCTACAGTATCTGTATTGATGTACCAGCAGACAGACAACATGCTGATAGCTACAGTATCTGTATTGATGTACCAGCAGACAACATGCTGATAGCTACAGTATCTGTATTGATGTACCAGCAGACAACATGCTGATAGCTACAGTATCTGTATTGATGTACCAGCAGACAACATGCTGATAGCTACAGTATCTGTATTGATGTACCAGCAGACTGTATTGATGTACCAGCAGACAACATGCTGATAGCTACAGTATCTGTATTGATGTACCAGCAGACAACATGCTGATAGCTACAGTATCTGTATTGATGTACCAGCAGACAACATGCTGATAGCTACAGTATCTGTATTGATGTACCAGCAGATGTACCAACATGCTGATAGCTACAGTATCTGTATTGATGTACCAGCAGACAACATGCTGATAGCTACAGTATCTGTATTGATGTACCAGCAGACAACATGCTGATAGCTACAGTATCTGTATTGATGTACCAGCAGACAACATGCTGATAGCTACAGTATCTGTATTGATGTACCAGCAGACAACATGCTGATAGCTACAGTATCTGTATTGATGTACCAGCAGACATGCTGATAGCATATCTGTATTGATGTACCAGCAGACAACATGATAGCTACAGTATCTGTATTGATGTACCAGCAGACAACATGTATCTGTATTGATGTACCAGCAGACAACATGCTGATAGCTACAGTATCTGTATTGATGTACCAGCAGACAACATGCTGATAGCTACAGTATGTATTGATGTACCAGCAGACAACATGCTGATAGCTACAGTATCTGTATTGATGTACCAGCAGATAACATGCTGATAGCTACAGTATCTGTATTGATGTACCAGCAGACAACATGCTGATAGCTACAGTATCTGTATTGATGTACCAGCAGACAACATGCTGATAGCTACAGTATCTGTATTGATGTACCAGCAGACAACATGCTGATAGCTACAGTATCTGTATTGATGTACCAGCAGACAACATGCTGATAGCTACAGTATCTGTATTGATGTACCAGCAGACAACATGCTGATAGCTACAGTATCTGTATTGATGTACCAGCAGACAACATGCTGATAGCTATCAGTATCTGTATTGATGTACCAGCAGACAACATGCTGATAGCTACAGTATCTGTATTGATGTACCAGCAGACAACATGCTGATAGCTACAGTATCTGTATTGATGTACCAGCAGACAACTGTATTGATGTACTGATAGCTACAGTATCTGTATTGATGTACCAGCAGACAACATGCTGATAGCTACAGTATCTGTATTGATGTACCAGCAGATAGCTAAGTATCTGTATGATGTACCAGCAGACAACATGATAGCTACAGTATCTGTATTGATGTACCAGCAGCTGATAGCTACAGTAACATGCTGATAGCTACAGTATCTGTATTGATGTACCAGCAGACAACATGCTGATAGCTACAGTATCTGTATTGATGTACCAGCAGACAATGTACATGCTGATAGCTACAGTATCTGTATTGATGTACCAGCAGATAACATGCTGATAGCTACAGTATCTGTATTGATGTACCAGCAGACAACATGCTGATAGCTACAGTATCTGTATTGATGTACCAGCAGACAACATGCTGATAGCTACAGTATCTGTATTGATGTAGCAGCAGACAACATGCTGATAGCTACAGTATCTGTATTGATGTAACAGCAGACAACATGCTGATAGCTACAGTATCTGTATTGATGTACCAGCAGATAACATGATGATAGCTACAGTATCTGTATTGATGTACCAGCAGAAAACATGCTGATAGCTACAGTATCTGTATTGATGTACCAGCAGACAACATGCTGATAGCTACAGTATCTGTATTGTAGTACCAGCAGATAACATGCTGATAGCTACAATATCTGTATTGATGTACCAGCAGACAACATGCTGATAGCTACAGTATCTGTATTGATGTACCAGCAGACAACATGCTGATAGCTACAGTATCTGTATTGATGTACCAGCAGACAATATGCTGATAGCTACAGTATCTGTATTGATGTACCAGCAGACAACATGCTGATAGCTACAGTATCTGTATTGAATGAAATGCAGGTGTAATATTTGATGTACCAGCAGATAACATTGTTATATTATTGATGTACCAGCAGGACACTGCTGATAGCTCAATCAGTATTGATGTACCAGCAGACAACATTGATTCTACATGATAGAACTTGCTGATAGTTATCAAAACACTTTGTATTAGTCTGTAGGCTGCTGGCCTCCTGGAGGAGGCTGGGTCAGTAGCTACAGAGAGGTAAAAGAAGAGTTCCATCCTCCTGCATCTCACATCTGCCTGGAGTTATTGAACTCTGCCTGGAGTTATCTGAACTCTGCCTGTAGTTATTGAACTCTACCTGGAGTTATTGAACTCTGCCTGGAGTTATTGAACTCTGCCTGGAGTTATTGAACTCTGCCTGGAGTTATTGAACTCTACCTGCAGTTGTTAAACTCTACCTGCAGTTATTGAACTCTACCTGGAGTTATTGAACTCTACCTGGAGTTATTGAACTATGCCTGTAGTTATTGAACTCTACCTGGAGTTTTTGAACTATGCCTGCAGTTATTGAACTCTGTCTGGAGTTATTGAACTCTGCCTGTAGTTATTGAACTCTGCCTGCTGGACCCATGAGGCCAACTCTCATATCCAGGATGCAGTGTCATAGACTCCACCCCTCCTGTCATATCCAGGATGCAGTGTCATAGACTCCACCCCTCCTGTCATATCCAGGATGCAGTGTCATAGACTCCACCCCTCCTGTCATATCCAGGATGCAGTGTCATAGACTCCACCCCTCCTGTCATATCCAGGATGCAGTGTCATAGACTCCACCCCTCCTGTCATATCCAGGATGCAGTGTCATAGACTCCACCCCTCCTGTCATATCCAGGATGCAGTGTCATAGACTCCACCCCTCCTGTCACCTGACTGCATCTGTCCATTACCTGGAATACATTACATAGTGTTTCCACATTAGAATGTATTTACATTTACATGAAGGGATAGAACTTCAAGTCGAAAGCTACTTTCATAGCAAGATATTGTAGAACGAGTGTTTTATGAAACACATTCCGGACACTGAGCACGGTTACATGCACACAAGAATGTGATTATTGTGAATAGTGAGGTAAATATAATAGTTTGTTTAAAACGTTTACATGCCTTTCAAGAAGAATGATTTCGCTAATAATCTTGTTTACATGGGACACATCTGAAATCAGACCACTGATGGGACTTTTGATAAGTGCAGAAAATCGCCGATCAAAATAAACCTTATACAACAGCGACCATGTTATTTTTGCGAAGACTACTTGAGTCTGAGTTCAGACATATGACGTTTCGATCTGAAAACTCTTTATAAGATGCATGCTTTCAGTTTTTCGGAACTCACTTCATTCGCGCATAAGAGGAAAGCTTTTGCTACCCGGTGCTGGCACATACTCAGATTAAAAACACCACTGGAACGCAGATTGAAAACACCACTGGAATGCAGATGAAACTGTTTAAATGTGCTAATATTTAAAAAAATTGGTCAGAAAACAGGTGTTCTAATCAGTGTCTGCTTGTTTTATTTATGTGCTGACGCCGATTAAGGTAAGCAAGAGTGTTTACATAACTAATGTCACACTTGGGCCTTCTGCCAATAATCAGTTTAATATCAAATAATTGGTGCGCATGTAAACATACTCACTGGCTCTTGCTGTTTTGTCATAGCTGTGATTGGACAGAGAAATATCAGCTAGATAGTTTAGCCAACTGTAGCAATCCCCAAGCTATGCTATGCTATGCTATGTTATGCTATGCTATGCTATGTTATGCTATGTTATGCTATGCTATGCTATGCTAGCTAGCTGCTGTCAGCTTGGCTCAACACCAGGTCAACGCAGGATTTAGCCTACAAACATAGAATTGAATAAACAGATCATCTTGAGATGGTGAGTCAGTCAGGAAGGGGGAGAAGTCCTCAAATTCATAAAGTCGTTATCTCCATAGCAACGCTAGTTTATCTTACCTGTCTGTCACATAAATTACTCACTACAACCCTTTGTTGTGGTTGGATGGTTGGATGACCCCCCCCCCCCCCCTACACAACTCTCATTTGGGTTTCATATTGAGAACAGGAAGAAACACCTGCAGAACCACAAAACATGAATAGAATTAAATTACATACGTTTCTCTTATATTGTAAGGGACCAGTGTCAACAGGAGGCTCACACTGAAACTCTAATAAATATGTACAGCACGTCGTGGAAGCTTGAAAATAGAGGCACCGACGGATCTATTAATTATGCTCCCGCCCACATCTGCAGATGTATATACTGCACCCTTAATGCTGAATAAATTCTCGAAAAAGAACCAAAGAAATGCGTTAAATTACCAGAGATTCTCACGTGGCCCTGAACAGGCAGTTAACCCACTGTTCCTAGACCAGTTAACCCACTGTTCCTAGACCAGTTAACCCACTGATATAGGTCCACTAAGCTAACAGGGTCTACTATATTAATCTGTCATTCTGCCCCTGAACAGGCAGTTAACCCACTGTTCCTAGGCCGTCATTGAAAATAAGAATTTGTTCTTAACTGACTTGCCTAGTAAAATAAAGGTAAAATTAAAAAAAATATATATATATAGGCTAGCAGTATTATTTAGGCTGTATATAGACATAGACATATAGTTATGTATATACAGTATACAGTGGGGCAAAAAAAGTATTTAGTCAGCCACCAATTGTGCAAGTTCTCCCACTTAAAAAGATGAGAGAGGCCTGTAATTTTCATCATAGGTACACTTCAACTATGACAGACAAAATGAGAGAGAAAAATCCAGAAAATCACATTGTAGGATTTTTTATGAATTTATTTGCAAATTAAGGTGGAAAACAACTATTTGGTCACCTACAAACAAGCAAGATTTCTGGCTCTCACAGACCTGTAACTACTTCTTTAAGAGGCTCCTCTGTCCTCCACTCGTTACCTGTATTAATGGCACCTGTTTGAACTTGTTATCAGTATAAAAGACACCTGTCCACAACCTCAAACAGTCACACTCCAAACTCCACTATGGCCAAGACCAAAGAGCTGTCAAAGGACACCAATTCTAGACCTGCACCAGGCTGGAAAGACTGAGTCTTATATAGGAAGTAAATTTGCTTTGCATGATAACTGTCCATTGTTTCTCCTCCATGCTATATCCTTCTCTATTAAACGGACACAACACCTGATCCTAGCACCTAGGGCGACCGAACTGGAAGCAGCAATAATGATGAGAGCTGACTCCCTTGCACTTTCTCTTGGGCTACTTTTTGCATATAGGATACAGCACCTACCTACATACATACCTTTTAGGAGGACGATTTGCAGGCGGAGACATATCAATGAATTGGTAATCAATATTTACTGAAAAAATGAAAAGGCTTAGCGATCGCTCCCCATGGAAGCCTATGCTTGCTTTTTCTTTTTCGATGATGATGACATTTTAGTATTTTTTCTTGTGTTTCACCTTGGTTTAGCGCCCTCCAATTCTCTCCATAATCAAGATTTTTCACTCTAGTAAATTATAATCAAATCATATTTAATAACATTTCTTTGAAAGATAACCGTCACGTGATTCTCCATCCTAGCATAGGCAACCTACTCTATTTCATTGAGACCTCACATATACTAGTACAATCCTGATCTGGAACCCCCAAACAGGAGAGGAGAGGGAGGCTCCTTAACTTGAAGCAGTGCATTCTGAGAGTGTGTGAATAATGCAGCAAATTATGTGTTTTTAATACAAACAGGAAGGCTAATGAACACAAAAAGAACACAGAAAGAACACAGAAAGATGACCGCTTTCAAAATAATCAGAGGGACAACTCAAAATATTTTTATCATAAAGTTTTCCGTGTCAACGCCCGATCCCAACCGTAGCATGAAAACAAATGCTGACCACATCAATGATCTCTGTTGTGACCACAGGTCCCGCGGGCATCCCGCCAAGAATTTAGCCCTCTACTTGAAAGCTTGGAAAGCACAAAAAAACCTTGAAATCTTGTAAATCACTTCGCAAATGTCCTTCTTTGGGGTTTTCAGATGCAACTCCAACTGATCAAATTCTCTTCTGAATAAATGATGAAGCTACACGAGAAAAACAAGATAATGAAGAAATGAGGGAAGAGAAAGAGATTCTGCTGAAGTTGAATAATATCTTCTCCCCGTCAGGGCCAGCTTGAGCTGAGCCTTCTCTAGCTAGACGCACAATATCAATCGGTCTCATCATTTCTCTTCTTTAACGCAGACAGAGAGAAATAAAGCTCCACTGGTACTGTGTCAGCAGAAATCCACTTTTGCATCCCAGAATGCATCCCTGCATTCCCTGCACAAAGGGCTCTGGTCAAACGTAGAGCACTGCAGAATAGAAAGAGATTCATCAGGAAGTATTTACACAGCTGGTACAATATTATTATTTAATTTTAATATCCTCTGTGATTTCAGACCGATGTGGCAGCTGCCGCCAGATAACCACCCGAAAAAACGTCAGGAATAAAATTGAAATTACGTGAGCGAGAAACAGGCTACCGAGTGACTAAGTGCCAAATGGCACCCTATTTACTTTGTAGTGCACTACATTTGATAATTGCCCTGTTCAAAATTAGTGCACTATATAGTGAAAAAGGGAGCAATTTGCTAGACGGATTACCAGGACGTGCACTCAAAGCACAGACCAACTGTCAAGTGTCTTCACTGACATTTTCATCCTCTCCCTGACCCAGTCTGTAATACCTACGTATTTCAAGCAGACCACCATCCCTGTGCCCAAGGAAGTGAATGTCTAAATGACTACCGACCCGTAGCACTCACATTGGTAGCCATGAAGTGTTTTGAAAGGCTGGTCATGACTCACAACAACATTATCATCCCAGACACCCTGGACCCACACCAGTTCACATACCACCCGAACAGCTCCACAGATGACGCAATCTCAATCACACTCCACACTGCCCTTTCCCACCTAAGGAACACCTATGTGAGAATGCTAGTCATTGACTACAGCTCAGCGTTCAACACCATAGTGTCCATGAAGCACAACACTAAGGTAATGACTCTGGGACTAAACACCTCTCTGCAACTGGATCTTGGACTTCCTGACGGGCCGCACCCAGGTGGTAAGAGTAGGCAACAACACATCTGCCACACTGACCCTCAACACAGGGGCCTCTCATGGGTGCGTGCTTAGTCCCTCCTGTACTCCCTGTTCACCCACGACTCCAACACCATCATTAAGTTTGCAGATGGCACAACGGTGTTATGTCTGATCACCGACGATGATGAAACAGCCCATAGGGAGGAGCTCAGAGACCTGGCAGTGCGGTACCAGGACAACAACCTCTCCCTCAACGTCAGCAAGACAAAGGAGCTGAACGTGGACAACAGGAAATGGAGGGCCGAACACGACCTCATTCACATCGACGGGGCTGTAGTGGAACAGGTTGAGAGTTTCAAGTTCCTTTGTGTCCACATCACCAACAAACTATCATGGTCAAAAATACCAAGACAGTCATGAAGAGTCTCCCCATCAGGAGACTGAAAAGATTTGGCATGGGTCCCCAGATCCTCAAAAGTTTCTACTGCTGAACCATCGAGAGCATCCTGACCGGTTGCATCACCAACTGGTATGGCAACTGCTCGGCATCTGACCGTAAGGCTCGACAGAGGGTACTGCGTACGGCCCAGTACATCACTGGGGCCAAGCTTCCTGCCATACAGGACCTACAGTAATAGGCAGAAGAGGAACGCCCATAAAAGGCCATAAAATTGTTGACGACTCCAGTCACCCAAGTTATAGACTGTTCTCTCTGCTACGGCACGGCAAGCGGTACCGGAGCGCCACGTCTAGGTCCAAGAGGCTTCTAAACAACTTCTACCCTCAAGCCATAAAGCCCAGAGCCATAAGACAATTTACCTCAACTAGCCTGTACCCTCTCACACTGACTCGGTACCGGTGCCCCCTGTATATGGCCTCGTTATTGTTATTCTTATTGTGTTACTTGTTATTATTATTATTTTTAACTTTAGTCTAGTCGGTAAATATTTTCTTAACTCTTCCTGAACTGCACTGTTGATTAAGGGCTTGTAAGTAAGCATTTCACGGTAAGGTCTACACATGTTGTATTCGGCGCATGTGACAAATGAAGTTTGATTTGAATTTGGGGCGCAGGAATGGAGTGACTCAGCTGCCTGTCTGGTACTGAGGCCTCCGCTTGGAGAGTCGACAGTCCAGTGACTCAGCTGCCTGTCTGGTACTGAGGCCTCCGTTTAGGGAATCGACAGTCCAGTGACTCAGCTGCCTGTCTGGTACTGAGGCCTCCGTTTAGAGAATCGACAGTTCAGTGACTCAGCTGCCTGTCTGGTACTGAGGCCTCCGTTTAGAGAGTCGACAGTCCAGTGACTCAGCTGCCTGTCTGGTACTGAGGCCTCCGTTTAGAGAATCGACAGTTCAGTGACTCAGCTGCCTGTCTGGTACTGAGGCCTCCGTTTAGAGAGTCGACAGTCCAGTGACTCAGCTGCCTGTCTGGTACTGAGGCCTCCGTTTAGAGAATCGACAGTTCAGTGACTCAGCTGCCTGTCTGGTACTGAGGCCTCAGTTTAGAGAGTCGACAGTTCAGTGACTCAGCTGCCTGTCTGGTACTGAGGCCTCCGTTTAGAGAATCGACAGTTCAGTGACTCAGCTGCCTGTCTGGTACTGAGGCCTCCGTTTAGAGAGTCTACAGTCCAGTGACTCAGCTGCCTGTCTGGTACTGAGGCCTCCGTTTAGGGAGTCGACAGTCCAGTGACTCAGCTGCCTGTCTGGTACTGAGGCCTCCGTTTAGAGAATCGACAGTTCAGTGACTCAGCTGCCTGTCTGGTACTGAGGCCTCCGTTTAGAGAGTCGACAGTTCAGTGACTCAGCTGCCTGTCTGGTACTGAGGCCTCCGTTTAGAGAGTCGACAGTCCAGTGAATCAGCTGCCTGTCTGGTACTGAGGCCTCCGTTTAGAGAGTCGACAGTCCAGTGAATCAGCTGCCTGTCTGCTACTGGGGCCTCCGTTTAGGGAATCGACAGTCCAGTGACTCAGCTGCCTGTCTGGTACTGAGGCCTCCGCTTAGAGAGTCGACAGTCCAGTGAATCAGCTGCCTGTCTGCTACTGGGGCCTCCGTTTAGGGAATCGACAGTCCAGTGACTCAGCTGCCTGTCTGGTACTGAGGCCTCCGTTTAGGGAATCGACAGTTCAGTGACTCAGCTGCCTGTCTGGTACTGAGGCCTCCGTTTAGGGAATCGACAGTTCAGTGACTCAGCTGCCTGTCTGGTACTGAGGCCTCCGTTTAGAGAGTCGACAGTCCAGTGACTCAGCTGCCTGTCTGGTACTGAGGCCTCCGTTTAGGGAATCGACAGTCCAGTGACTCAGCTGCCTGTCTGGTACTGAGGCCTCCGTTTAGGGAGTCGACAGTCCAGTGACTCAGCTGCCTGTCTGGTACTGAGGCCTCAGTTTAGAGAATCGACAGTCCAGTGACTCAGTTGCCTGTCTGGTACTGAGGCCTCCGTTTAGGGAGTCGACAGTCCAGTGACTCAGCTGCCTGTCTGGTACTGAGGCCTCCGTTTAGAGAATCGACAGTTCAGTGACTCAGCTGCCTGTCTGGTACTGAGGCCTCCGTTTAGAGAGTCGACAGTTCAGTGAATCAGCTGCCTGTCTGGTACTGAGGCCTCCGTTTAGAGAGTCGACAGTCCAGTGAATCAGCTGCCTGTCTGGTACTGAGGCCTCCGTTTAGAGAGTCGACAGTCCAGTGAATCAGCTGCCTGTCTGCTACTGGGGCCTCCGTTTAGGGAATCGACAGTCCAGTGACTCAGCTGCCTGTCTGGTACTGAGGCCTCCGCTTAGAGAGTCGACAGTCCAGTGAATCAGCTGCCTGTCTGCTACTGGGGCCTCCGTTTAGGGAATCGACAGTCCAGTGACTCAGCTGCCTGTCTGGTACTGAGGCCTCCGTTTAGAGAATCGACAGTCCAGTGACTCAGCTGCCTGTCTGGTACTGAGGCCTCCGTTTAGAGAATCGACAGTCCAGGGACTCAGCTGCCTGTCTGGTACTGAGGCCTCTCTGCAGAGAGTCGACAGTCCAGTGACTCAGCTGCCTGTCTGGTACTGAGGCCTCCGTTTAGAGAATCGACAGTCCAGTGACTCAGCTGCCTGTCTGGTACTGAGGCCTCCGTTTAGAGAATCGACAGTCCAGTGACTCAGCTGCCTGTCTGGTACTGAGGCCTCCGTTTAGAGAATCGACAGTCCAGTGACTCAGCTGCCTGTCTGGTACTGCAGAGAGTCGACAGTTCAGTGACTCAGCTGCCTGTCTGGTACTGCAGAGAATCGACAGTTCAGTGACTCAGCTGCCTGTCTGGTACTGAGGCCTCCGTTTAGAGAATCGACATTCCAGTGGCTCAGCTGCCTGTCTGGTACTGAGGCCTCCGTTTAGAGAATCGACAGTCCAGGGACTCAGCTGCCTGTCTGGTACTGAGGCCTCCGTTTAGAGAATCGACAGTCCAGTGACTCAGCTGCCTGTCTGGTACTGAGGCCTCTCTGCAGAGAGTCGACAGTCCAGGGACTCAGCTGCCTGTCTGGTACTGAGGCCTCTCTGCAGAGAGTCGACAGTCCAGTGACTCAGCTGCCTGTCTGGTACTGAGGCCTCCGTTTAGAGAATCGACAGTCCAGTGACTCAGCTGCCTGTTTGGTACTGAGGCCTCCGTTTAGAGAGTCGACAGTCCAGTGACTCAGCTGCCTGTCTGGTACTGAGGCCTCCGTCTAGAGAATCGACAGTCCAGTGACTCAGCTGCCTGTCTGGTACTGAGGCCTCCGTTTAGAGAATCGACAGTCCAGTGACTCAGCTGCCTGACTGGTACTGAGGCCTCCGTTTAGAGAATCGACAGTCCAGGGACTCAGCTGCCTGTCTGGTACTGAGGCCTCCGTTTAGGGAATCGACAGTTCAGTGACTCAGCTGCCTGTCTGGTACTGCAGAGAATCGACAGTCCAGTGACTCAGCTGCCTGACTGGTACTGAGGCCTCCGTTTAGAGAATCGACAGTCCAGTGACTCAGCTGCCTGTCTGGTACTGAGGCCTCCGTTTAGAGAATCGACAGTCCAGCGACTCAGTTGTGAACTGCCTGTCTGGTACTGAGGCCTCCGTTTAGAGAATCGACAGTCCAGTGACTCAGCTGCCTGTCTGGTACTGAGGCCTCCGTTTAGAGAATCGACAGTCCAGCGACTCAGCTGCCTGTCTGGTACTGAGGCCTCCGTTTAGAGAATCGACAGTCCAGTGACTCAGCTGCCTGTCTGGTACTGAGGCCTCCGTTTAGAGAATCGACAGTCCAGTGACTCAGCTGCCTGTCTGGTACTGAGGCCTCCGTTTAGAGAATCGACAGTCCAGGGACTCAGCTGCCTGTCTGGTACTGAGGCCTCCGTTTAGAGAATCGACAGTCCAGTGACTCAGCTGCCTGTCTGGTACTGAGGCCTCCGTTTAGAGAATCGACAGTCCAGTGACTCAGCTGCCTGTCTGGTACTGAGGCCTCCGTTTAGAGAATCGACAGTCCAGTGACTCAGCTGCCTGTCTGGTACTGAGGCCTCTCTGCAGAGAGTCGACAGTCCACATCCACACAAAACAGGATGACAAGATAATGTGACAAGAAGGAATGACAGATCTATGTGGGACTCCAGAGAGGGCCTAAGTGCATGCCTGGGTACCATATAATCACTGTCAGTGTGCACGTAAGTGTGTTTACATACAAACACACAGCAAAGAGACACACACACACACACAGCAAAGACACACATACAGACATCAAAGACACACACACATATACACAGCAAAGACACACACACACACACACACACACACACACCACACACAGAGAAAAGGCGCACACACACATACACAGGGAAGATACACACACACACAGACACATGTCAACATTTTATCCATTAATTGGCAGCCATCTTCAGCCTCACACACACACAGAGACACTAACTCTACGCAAGCACACACACACACACACACACACACACACACACACACACACACACACACACACACACACACACACACACACACACACACACACACACACACACACACACACACACACACACACACACACACACACACACACACAGTTCCAGAACCAGTGGAGTGTATCAACCATCTGAGTCCTGTGTTAATGAATGGGATTAGAGGAGAGTGAAGGATTTTGGGAAGGTTCAGGAGAGCAGGCCTCAGTAGACAGACTCGTGTCAATTCAATATGCATAAGCAACCTATTCCCTACATTGTGCACCACTTATTTTACCAGGGCCTGTAGGGCGTAGGGTAGGGAGTAGGGTTCAGTTTTGGATGCCACCAAGGGCTCTAGAGACAGACAGATGTCAATTCAATTAAATATTCATAGCGTCAAACTCACATTCTGTCTGTCCAATTCTGTCCGCTATTACTAAAG
>NC_088221.1:48891643-48909143 GCF_036934945.1 Oncorhynchus masou masou | reverse complement strand
AGGAAGCAGCAGCACTAGAGCTTCAGGTTCCTGCAGAACTGGAGGAGGTGGTCAGTTCAGAGTCAGACTCAGAGCAGGAGCCTTCAACTACAATTTAAGAGCACAAACCTAAACATGGATGCTATGATTTTAGATGAACATAATATTTATTTTAGTTATATAAAATGTGATGGAAACACTTTTAACCTGTAAATTAACAGCAAAATATATTTTTATGTGAACTACACCGTCACAGCCTTTTACCAACAACAAGACAACGTGATGGGAACACATCTATGGAGGGGAATTGCTCGTATTGTTTTTAAGCAGATTTAAGTAGAATAATCACGTGAAAATCTGTCACCAATTAGATGGAAAGAGAGAGACATAGAGAGGAACAGAGTGAGAGAGAAATTAGAGAGACAGAGAGAGGGATAGAGTGAAAGCGAGAGAAAGCGAGAGAGATAAAGAGAGCGAGAAAGAGAGACAGAGAGAGAGAGAGGAGAGAGAGAGAGAGAGAGAGAGAGAGAGAGAGAGAGAGAGAGATCCAATGGCCTCGAAGGGAACAAACAGATTGTGTGTTATCATTTAAAACACAGCAGGAGATTCCAGCATTATAAGGAGAGCTGGATACTTACTATGCAAATTAGGTAGATTCACATCACACGTCTTACAGAATTACACACTTTAAATAAATACACGCTTTAGCATTAAACATTTCTCTAGTCACTGTTAGAAAGAAGTAAGGGAACAACATAACACAATGTGTAGGGGACAATATAACACAACATGTAGGAGACAATATAACACAATGTGTAGGGGACAATATAACACAATGTGTAGGGGACAATATAACACAATGTGTAGGGGACAATATAACAACATGTAGGGGACAATATAACATAACATGTAGGGGACAATATAAAAAAATGTAGGGGACAATATAACACAACGTGTAGGGGACAATATAACACAATGTGTAGGGGACAATATAACACAACAGGTAGGGGACAATATAACAATGTCTAGGGGACAATATAACACAACATGTAGGGGACAATATAACACAACATGTAGGGGACAATATAACACAACATGTAGGGGACAATATAACACAACATGTAGGGGACAATATAACACAACGTGTAGGGGACAATATAACACAACATGTAGGGGACAATATAACACAACGTGTAGGGGACAATATAACACAACATGTAGGGGACAATATAACACAACATGTAGGGGACAATATAACACAACGTGTAGGGGACAATATAACACAACATGTAGGGGACAATATAACAACGTGTAGGGGACAATATAACACAATGTGTAGGGGACAATATAACACAACGTGTAGGGGACAATATAACACAACATGTAGGGGACAATATAACACAACATGTAGGGGACAATATAACACAACATGTAGGGGACAATATAACACAACATGTAGGGGACAATATAACAACGTGTAGGGGACAATATAACACAACATGTAGGGGACAATATAACACAACATGTAGGGGACAATATAACACAACATGTAGGGGACAATATAACACAACATGTAGGGGACAATATAACACAACATGTAACAGGTGTAGGGGACAATATAACACAACTTGTAGGGGACAATATAACACAACATGTTAGGGACAATATAACACAACATGTGTTTTATAACACAACATGCAGGGGACAATATAACAATGTGTAGGGGACAATATAACACAACTTGTAGGGACAATATAACACAACATCTAGGGGACAATATAACACAACATGTAGGGGACAATATAACACAACATGTAGGGGACAATATAACAACGTGTAGGGGACAATATAACACAACATGCAGGGGACAATATAACAACGTGTTTTACAATATAACACAACTTGTAGGGGACAATATAACACAACATGCAGGGGACAATATAACAACGTGTAGGGGACAATATAACACAACTTGTGGGGACAATATAACACAACATGTAGGGGACAATATAGAAGTATAACACAACATGCAGGGGACAATATAACAACGTGTAGGGGACAATATAACACAACTTGTAGGGGACAATATAACACAACATCTAGGGGACAATATAACACAACATGTGCAATATAACACAACATGTAGGGGACAATATAACAACGTGTAGGGGACAATATAACACAACATGCAGGGGACAATATAACAACGTGTAGGGGACAATATAACACAACTTGTAGGGGACAATATAACACAACATGTAGGGGACAATATAACACAACGTGTAGGGGACAATATAACACAACATGTAGGGGACAATATAACAACGTGTAGGGGACAATATAACACAATGTGTAGGGGACAATATAACACAACGTGTAGGGGACAATATAAAACAACATGTAGGGGACAATATAACACAACATGTAGGGGACAATATAACACAACATGTAGTTTTATAACACAACATGCTAGGGGACAATATAACAACGTGTAGGGGACAATATAACACAACATGTAGGGGACAATATAACACAACATGTATGGGACAATATAACACAACATGTAGGGTTTTAACACAACATGTAGGGGACAATATAACACAACATGCAGGGGACAATATAACAACGTGTAGGGGACAATATAACACAACTTGTACAATATAACACAACATTCTGGGGACAATATAACACAACATCTAGGGGACAATATAACACAACATGTAGGGGACAATATAACACAACATGTAGGGGGACAATATAACAACGTGTAGGGGACAATATAACACAACATGCAGGGGACAATATAACAACGTGTAGGGGACAATATAACACAACTTGTATAACACAACATGTAGGACAATATAACACAACGTGCTGTTATAACACAACATGTAGGGGACAATATAACAACGTGTAAATATAACACAATGTGTAGGGGACAATATAACACAACGTGTAGGGGACAATATAACACAACATGTAGGGGACAATATAACACAACATGTAGGGGACAATATAACACAACATGTTTTTACAATATAACACAACATGTATAACAACGTGTTTTGGGGACTATAACACAACATGTAGGGGACAATATAACACAACATGTAGGGGACAATATAACACAACATGTAGCAATATAACACAACATGTAGGGGACAATATAACACAACATGTAGGGGACAATTAACACAACATGTAGGGGACAATATAACACAACATGCAGGGGACAATATAACAACGTGTAGGGGACAATATAACACAACTTGTAGGGGACAATATAACACAACATGTAGGGGACAATATAACACAACGTGTATATAACACAACATGAATTATAACAAATGTGTAGGGACAATATAACACAACGTGTAGGGGACAATATAACACAACATGTTTTTAGGGGACAATATAACACAACATGTAGGGGACAATATAACACAACATGTAGGGGAGAATATAACACAACATGTAGGGGACAATATAACACAACAGAGGGGACAATAGGGGACAATATAACACAACATGTAGGGGACAATATAAAACAACATGTAGGGGACAATATAACACAACATGTAGGGGACAATATAACACAACATGCAGGGGACAATATAACAACGTACAATATAACACAACATGTAGGGGACAATATAACACAACATGTAGGGGACAATATAACACAACATTAGGGGACAATATAACACAACATGTAGGGGACAATATAACACAACATGCAGGGGACAATATAACAACGTGTAGGGGACAATATAACACAACTTGTTATAACACAACATCTAGGGGACAATATAACACAACATGTAGGGGACAATATAACACAACATGTAGGGGACAATATAACAACGTGTAGGGGACAATATAACACAACATGCAGGGGACAATATAACAACATGTAGGGGACAATATAACACAACTTGTAGGGGACAATATAACACAACATGTAGGGGACAATATAACACAACGTGTAGGGGACAATATAACACAACATGTAGGGGACAATATAACAACGTGTAGGGGACAATATAACACAATGTGTAGGGGACAATATAACACAACGTGTAGGGGACAATATAACACAACATGTAGGGGACAATATAACACAACATGCAGGGGACAATATAACACAACATGTAGGGGACAATATAACACAACATGCAGGGGACAATATAACAACGTGTAGGGGACAATATAACACAACATGTAGGGGACAATATAACACAACATGTAGGGGACAATATAACACAACATGTAGGGGACAATATAACACAACATGTAGGGGACAATATAACACAACATGTAGGGGACAATATAACACAACATGTAGGGGACAATATAACACAACATGCAGGGGACAATATAACAACGTGTAGGGGACAATATAACACAACTTGTAGGGGACAATATAACACAACATGTAGGGGACAATATAACACAACGTGTAGGGGACAATATAACACAACATGTAGGGGACAATATAACAATGTGTAGGGGACAATATAACACAATGTGTAGGGACAATATAACACAACGTGCCCCTTTACAATATAACACAACATGTAGGGGACAATATAACACAACATGTAGGGGACAATATAACACAACATGTAGGGGACAATATAACACAACATGCAGGGGACAATATAACAACGTGTACAATATAACACAACATGTGGGGACAATATAACACAACATGTAGGGGACAATATAACACAACATGTAGGGGACAATATAACACAACATGTAGGGGACAATATAACACAACATGCAGGGGACAATATAACAACGTGTAGGGGACAATATAACACAACTTGTAGGGGACAATATAACACAACATGTAGGGGACAATATAACACAACATGTAGGGGACAATATAACACAACATGTAGGGTTACAATATAACACAAGGTGAAAAATGCCTTTGAAGTTTCTAGCTACTTGCTGTTTTTAGAAGTATGCTAGCTACTTGCTGTTTTTAGAAGTATGCTAGCCACTTGCTGTTTTTAGAAGTATGCTAGCTACTTGCTGTTTTTAGAAGTATGCTAGCCACTTGCTGTTTTTAGAAGTATACTAGCTACTTGCTGTTTTTAGAAGTATGCTAGCTACTTGCTGTTTTTAGAAGTATGCTAGCTACTTGCTGTTTTTAGAAGTATGCTAGCTACTTGTTCTTTCCTTACACAGAGAACCAATAAGCAACTTTTAAAATCAATAAATCGGCATTTCAAACAATAACAATTTGTAAAGTATGCCTCTGGATAAGAGCGTACTGTTCTAAATGACTTAAATGTAAATGTAAACAAGACGCCTCCCATCCCCTGTTTCGGTAAAAGCTGAGCGATGGGGCTGGTGAAATGTAACCACTCTCAAATTCATTGACAGATCTATGATTGCAAGGACTGATCCTTCCATGATATGAAAAGTATAGCTTTAACTCTGTTTTGAGGCTGTATACTGTTTGTTTACTTTTTTTTTTAAATATAAATAAATACAGAAACAGGGGATTAAATCAAGGTTATATTCTGGGGTTTGATGGGGAACGACAGTTGAACTAGTAATATCATGAGGCATGAATAAGATAATAAAACTGCAGATTGCCCCTTTATAGCCACAAATTAATATACAGAATTGAAAGGAGAAAATAAATGAATGCATTCCCAGATCCCTGACTGTACCTTTAAAAGCCTCAACAATAATCGACAATTACATGCATATTCTCAGAGGTTATTGGAGGACTTACAGTAATTTATCTAAGAGTCATCTGCATGGAAAAGGTAACCATTTGAAAGAAAAAAAAACATATTTAAACAATGAAATCATTAAAAATGGGCCTTCAGGGACCCTCTGTGTTCCAAATGGCACCCAATTCCCTTTTCACTACATTTAACCAGTGCCCATTGGGATTGGGTCAAACATTTTTCCCTGTATAGGGAATAGGGTGTCATTTGGGACAAAATCAATGTCCTGTTGACCTTCAGTCAGTGGAGGGGAGGAACAAGGGACATCAGAGGGGTGGACAGTTTTAAAGATACGGTCAGGTGCCCTTCCTCTGGCCCTGAGAAAATTACATTCCTTTGACAACTTAATCTGAGAGAGAAAAAGAGTAGAATAGAGAGAGAGAGGAAGAGAGGAAGAGAGAGTGAGAGAGAGAAAGAGAGAGAGAGAGAGGGAGAGAGAGAGAGAGAGACAGAGAGAGAGAGAGAGAGAGAGGGGAGAGAAGAGAGAGAGAGAGAGAGAGAGAGAGAGAGAGAGAGAGAGAGAGAGAGAGAGAGAGAGAGAGAGAGACAAGGAGCGAGAGAAGAAGACAAATAAATTGTTGGAGAAAGAGAGTAAGAGTCAGAGAGAGCACAAAGAAGAGAGAGAAGAGAGAAAAAGAGTGAGAGAAAACTAATTTGCACTTCATATTAAAACCATCTCTCATCATCGTATTGTTGGAGTGGAGAGCCAATTCCAGTCTTGACCTTTTCGTCTGGAAAAGGAATTGGATGTGGGAATGTGTTGGCTGGATTATTTAAAGACAAACATGGCATAATCAAATTGATTGTGTGTTTTTACAACAGCTGCTCACTGCTACATTATGTATTAACGGTGAGTCGTCATGCTCTGTGGCTTCAAGCCCCTTGACACTATAACCTCTACAGTTGACATTTCCTCTGTGGCCAAATGTGTGTGTGTGTGTGTGTGTGTGTGTGTGTGTGTGTGTGTGTGTGTGTGTGTGTGTGTGTGTGAGAGAGAGTGCAAATTCATTGTTGGAATGTTATCAAATCAAATTTTACGATTTCATCTGTTTTGCATTCACGTACATGCATACCTAGGCTACACGTTATGAATCAAGCATCTCACATTAATAAATATCACAGTAATTTTGGGTTGACCCAGTGATAATATTTATCATGGTTGTGAGTCCAACTGTAATACATGCCTACAGTAGTATTCTCTCATGTAGGTGAACAATAGCAAGCTACATTTACAAAGAAATGTGATGTATTCCTACTACAATATACAGTAATATACAATACCTGCATACACGTTGTGAAATAACCATTTCAAGTCAGTTAAGAACAAATTCTTACTTTACAATAACCCCAACCAAATCCTCCCCTACCCCAACCAAATCCTCCCCTACCCCAACCAAATCCTCCCCTACCCCAACCAAATCCTCCCCTACCCCAACCGAATCCTCCCCTAACCCAGACGACGCCGGGCCAATTTTGCTCCGCCCTATGAGACTCCCGATCACGGCCGGTTGTGATACAGCCCAGGATCAAACCAGGGTCTGTAGTGACGCCTCCAGCACTGAGATGCAGTGCCTTAGTCCTCTGCGCCACTTAGGTAGCCCTGAAACCATTTCTTATGTGTATTCCGTTTTAGGAAATATCTTTTGTAATCATCACTTTATACAGTCCTACGTGATGTAGGCGATATCATTCTATTGCCCACACTACTGTTTTGTCACGTAGATGCAAAGTATAGTATCTAGCTGGATAAAGCCACATGCTCCAGATTCGTGTTTACTTTGAGCCCAGCCCTGGGGACAGATAGATTGAGGAGTCAGTGTTGAAACGCAATGACCTGTGTTCAACCTCTACATCATCCTCGCTACACCTCACTGTGCCCGTCTCGTTGTGAAACCCCTTCTTTCTTTCTTTTCTGCCTCCCGAATGACATCTTATCCCCAAAATAGTGCACTACTTTTAACTAGATCCCTATCGGCCCTGATCAACAGTAGTGCACTTACAAAGGGGAACAGGGTGCCATTTGGGACACAGGCACAGTAATTGAAAACCACAGCGATCAATGCTCTTGTAGGATTCCTGTCTGTCTGGTAGGATAAAACACATCCAACTCACTCTTCCCCTTTAAGCCTCAGGCCATTCTCTGACTGAAAATAGTTTTTTGTCTTGGTGTTCCGTTTCTCCACCTTCATCGTTCTGATTTGAGCATGCCTACAGGCGCTAACCTGGTGAAGACAGTGTGAACACACCCAGCAGATTTGGGATCTAATACTACTTGAAATCATTCAAATATTTGAGTGTTTGCTCCAGCCTGCCTGATGAGCCTGATGGGCCTGATGGGCCTGATGGGCCTGATGGGCCTGATGGGCCTGATGGGCCTGACGAGCCTGATGGGCCTGACGGGCCTGATGAGCCTGATGGGCCTGATGGGCCTAATGGGCCTGATGGGCCTGATGAGCCTGATGGGCCTGATGGGCCTGATGGGCCTGATGGGCCTGATGGGCCTGATGGGCCTGATGAGCCTGATGGGCCTGATGGGCCTAATGGGCCTGATGGGCCTGATGAGCCTGATGGGCCTGATGGGCCTGATGGGCCTGAGGGGCCTGATGGGCCTGATGGGCCTGATGGGCATTTGCAGTTTTGAGGACTATTCTATTGGTTCCTTTGCACCGCGCAGGCAAACTCATTCACGGCCGGCTAAACCTGCTCTGCTCCTGGTCTGGTGAAATGACTGAAACCTGCTCTGCTCCTGGTCTGGTGTGGTGTGAACACACTCAACACCCAGATCTAGTCTCCCCCCATGTGTCTCGTTAAGACTGCATTGTCTGTTTCCTTCTGAGGGGGGGGGGTTATTTCTCTGACAGCCTCTTGATGTATTGGTCTCTCTGTTCTTGTGGTTTCATCACCCACAGTCTTTCAATTGACATTATGAAGCAGTCTTATAACAGGGGATCACTCGCTCTGATCTCACAGTTCAACAGCCTGGGAGGAGACAATACTTGTTAATACAATACAGACTGGCAGGAGCCAAGGGGACGGAGTTTAAACACAGTTTAAATGGACGTTTAAAACGATGAGAAAGCCGTGGCAGCTTCGGTGTCTCTTTTCTTGTGGCACACAATTGGAGGTTTTTTTTTGGGGGGGGTCTGGAGTTGTACGCCTGTTAAACCTGAAGATGTTCGAAATAAAATAAGAAATAAGTCGCTGGGATTGTTTGAAAAAGTTTGCAGACTTTGAAACAGCTTCTATTTGAATTACAAAATTGACTGGCAAAGTACAGTATATTATTGATAGATGTCAGATAGATTAGTACAGTATGATAGATGTCAGACAGATTAGTACAGTATGATAGATGTCAGAGAGTACAGTATGATAGATGTCAGACAGATTAGTACAGTATGATAGATGTCATTACAATTGACAGATGGTACAGTATGATAGATGTCAGAAGATTAGTACAGTATAGATGTATAGATTAGATAGATGTCAGATGATATGTCAGATACAGTATGATAGATGTCAGATAGATTAGTACAGTATTAGTGTCAGATAGATTAGAACAGTATGATAGATGTCGGACAGATGAGTACAGTATGATAGATGTCAGACAGATTAGTACAGTATGATAGATGTCAGATAGATTAGTACAGTATGATAGATGTCAGAGATTAGTACAGTATGATAGATGTCAGACAGATTAGTACAGTATGATAGATGTCAGATAGATTAGTACAGTATGATAGATGCCAGATAGATTAGTACAGTATGATAGTTGTCAGATAGATTAGTACAGTATGATAGATGTCAGACAGATTAGTACAGTATGTTATTGATAGATGTCAGATAGATTAGTACAGTATGTTATTGAAAGATGTTAGACAGATTAGTACAGTATGTTATTGATAGATGTCAGACAGATTAGTACAGTATGTTATTGAAAGATGTCAGACAGATTAGGACAGTATGTTATTGATAGATGTCAGACAGATTAGTACAGTATGTTATTGATAGATGTCAGATAGATTAGTACAGTATGTTATTGAAAGATGTCAGACAGATTAGTACAGTATGTTATTGAAAGATGTCAGACAGATTAGTACAGTATGTTATTGATAGATGTTAGACAGATCCCCCCTCCACCACAGCAGAACTAAATATATTTTTTCATGCCTCAGCACCAAAATGTTGCATATCTTGTCGAGTTAAATGCTCAGATAAGCGCTAGTTTTTGCAGTGTCTCATGGGGACCACCGAACGCGCTGTGCAGGCAGGGCTGGAGTGAGCAGGATGGCACACAGGGACAGCACCACAGGTTTTATAGATTCTATCTGCTATTTTCACGCTTTTACTGGGAAATGCTTTCTGCAAGGAAAGGTGAAGAAAACCTACAATTCATACACTTCTGGACCCCGCTATACGTTCTTTAATAGCTATATTAAAGCAATTTACACGTTTCTTTGTTGAACTTAATCATTATAAAGATTCATTGTCCTTTAAGCTAAAGCTGTGTAATTGCATCAACAGACCAGCAATCCTTTGACGGAGAAGAATACATTTTGTGTACATTTTATCGAATGAACCAAAATTAATTATATTCAAATGCAATCTGACCACAGTTCATATTTTAGTGTAAATTAAAATGTCGTAAACTTTTATAGGTGTGTTGGTTAGAGCATGACATCACCACCGACATCACTAAACAATCACATGCGCAGTATCTATCACTCAGGACAGTGGTAGGCAATCTTGTTCCTGGAGTAGCCGCAGGTCCTGCAGGATTTTTGGTTCCACCTAGGCACCACACCTGACCAACTGAGATAATTGATCAGTTCAATGATTGCCTAAATTCAACACACTTGGTCTTCCAGGTCCCTTTAAATCAAAAATCGTGAAGGGCTTGCGGCACTCCAGGACCAGGGTGTCCTGCCCCTGATGTAGGAAGTAGGGCTTATGGTGGTCATGACATTTTTTTGTCAGCTGGTAACTATGCAAATAACTGCCGGTCTCACGGTAATTGACCATTAAAAAACATAAAAAGGTTTAGCATCTCATAACCTGATGACACTGATGCAGACCTTTGGAGCATCTACATTTTTTTGTTAAGTCTAATAAATCAATTTTAATATATCCTATATAAATCACTTTAGAGAGACACAATGAAGTGAAGAAAATGTAGCCCATTTCAGGAGAACAGAATAGCAAAATCTGAGGTGTCGTTATGTAAAGTCCTGATCTGGCTATGCCATGTGGCAGTGGGCTACACTAGTTCATTTAGCAGACAAGATTTGCTTATAATTCCCGTAGCATTATTTTATTTTCATAGTAAGAAGAATACAGTTGAACAATAAATTAATAAAAGAGAAAGGATATTTTTCCCAAACAAATTTCCGAGCGAGTTAATTAACAGATGTCTTGAAAAGGTGATAATTGGTTCCTTCTGAAAGTATTCACACCCCTTGACTTTTTCCACATGTTCTTGTGTTAAATATAAATATAAAATGACATTAAGATGTAGATTTTGTGTCACCGGGCCTACACACAAAACCTCATAATGTCAAAGTGGAATTATGAATTTTGAAATGTTTACAAGTGAATTTTAAAAAATAAAAGCTGAAAGGTCAATATTTATTCAACCCTTTGTTATGTCAAATCTAAATTAGTTTATGAGAAATATGTGCTTAACAAGTCACATTATAAGTTGCATGGACTCACTCTGTGTGCAATAATAGTGTTTAACATAATTTTTTTATGACTATCTCATCTCTGTACCCCACACATGTAATTATCTTTTTTTATCTTTTTATTTCTCATGAACATATAATTATCTTTAAGGTCCCTCATTTGAGGAGTGAATTTCAAACAAAGATTCAACCACAAAAAGCAGACACTGAATATCTCTTTGAGCATGGTGAAGTTATTAATTCCACTTTGGATGGTGTAGCAATATGCCCAGTCACTACAAGGATACAGGCATCCTTTATAACTTAGTTGCCAGAGAGGAAGGAAACCTCTCAGGGATTTCACCAGGTTAAGTCTGCTTTCCACCAGACACTGTGCAATGAATTCACCGTTCAGCAAGACAATAACCTAAAACACAAGGCCAAATATTTTCAAATCGAATCAAATTGTGTTTCTCACATGCATTGAATACAACATGTGTGGACCTTACTGTGAAATGCTAACTTACAAGCCATTAATAACCAACAATGCAGTTAGGAAAATATACTTAGAAAATATTTACTAAATAAACTAAAGTAAAACATAACGCAATAACAATAATGAGGTTATGTACGAGTCAATGTAGGGAGGTACTGGTACAGAGTCAATGTAGGAGGTACCGGTACAGAGTCAATGTGGGGAGGTACCGGTACAGAGTCAATGTGGGGAGGTACCGGTACAGAGTCAATGTGGGGAGGTACCGGTACAGAGTCAATGTGGGGAGGTACCGGTACAGAGTCAATGTGGGGAGGTACCGGTACAGAGTCAATGTGGGGAGGTACCGGTACAGAGTCAATGTGGGGAGGTACCAGAGTCACAGGTACCGTCAGAGTCAATGTGGGGAGGTACCGGTACAGAGTCAATGTGGGGAGGTACCGGTACAGAGTCAATGTGGGGAAGTACAGGTTAGTTGAGGTAATTTGTACATGTAGGTACTAGTAAAGTGACTAGATAATTAACAGCGAGTAGCAGCAGTGTAGAAACAGGGGGGGGGGTCAATATAAATAGTCCGGGTGGCCATTTGATTCATTGTTCACCAGTCTTGTGGCTTGGGGGTAGAAGCTGTTAAGGAGCCTTTTGGACCTAGACTTGGCACTCCGGTACCGCATGCCGTGCTGTAGCAGAGAGGACAGTCTGGAGTTGTTTACCAAGACAACGTTGAATGTTCCTGAGAGTGGCCTAGTTACAGTTTTGACTTAAATTGGCTTGAAAATCTATAGCAAGACTTGAAAATAGCTGTGTTGCAATGATCAACAACCAACTTGAGAGCTTTAATTATTAAAAGAATGATGCTGTGCTAATGTTGTACAATCCAGGTGTGCAAAGCTCTTAGAGACCTACCCAAAACGACTCACAGCTGTAGTCACGATCAAAGGCGATTCTAACATGTATTGACTCAGGGGTATGAATACTAATGAAAATTACATATTTCTGTGTTTCATTTCCTCTAAATTTGCAAAGATTTATTAAAACATGTTTTCACTTTATCATTACTGGGTATTGTGTGTAGATGGATGAGAGAGGAAAGTAAATTGATTTCATCATTCTTGAATTCAGGCTGTACAACAATAAAATGCGGAATAAGTCTTAGGTATAATTACTGTCTTTGAAGGTGCTTCATTTAGACTTAGTTAGTTTTGTAACACTAGTTGTGTTACTTATGCTTAATTTGGAGTTATTTGTTGTCACGGTTTTCTAATGGTGAAGGAGAGTCGGATCAAACTGCAGCGCGTATATTGTGATCCATGTTTATTTACACAACGTAACACGAATCCAAAACACAAACTCTACAAAACAATAAACGTAGTGAAAACCCGAAACAGCCTTAACTGTGCAAACTAACACAGACTAAGGACATCAAGACAATCACCCACGACAAACTCAAAGAATATGGCTGCCTAAATATGGTTCCCAATCAGAGACAACGATAAGCACCTGCCTCTGATTGAGAACCACTCCAGACAGCCATAGACTTTGCTAGATAACCCCACTAGCTACAATCCCAAATACATACACACCAAAACCCCAAGACAAAACACACCACAATACAAAAACTCCATGCCACACCCTGGCCTGACCCAATACATGAAGAAAAACACAAAATACTTAGACCAGGGCGTGACATTTGTGCAACTTTAGTTGTGATATAATATGATATGTTTTGATTTCTAAAACATTCTAAGGCTGCATGATGTGATTATTTGAAAAAAAAAATGTATAAATGGCATGTGCTCTAATTTTTTTCTTGCCAGGCTGCACACACTTCATCAGTCTCTCATTCACAATTTGGCAAGCACTTGATAATATTCTCACCAATCACACTATGTTCAATTTAATCTGGTCTTTAAATACTAATATATTTGTGGAATTGTTTTTGATTTAGTATACGGTATGTGCGGATGCATTTTTAACATGCCAGGTGGAATACTCCGATTGTAAAGAGGATGAATGTGATAATTATTAAGAATAATAAATACAGTACAAAAGCAGGAGAAAGCTAGGATTGTAACAACTGACCTTGGAGAAGAGAAGCAGAACATTTAATATGGAACAGACGTCGAACAGGACAGCGTCAGAACCGCAACGACAAACAAACATTAATGCTTAAGCAGGGAACAGAGCTTTGGAACAGACAGATATAGGGGAGATAATGACATAGGTGACTGAGTCCAGGTAAGTCCAATAATTGCTGATGCGCGTGACGGAGGAAGGCAGGTGTGCATAATGCTGGGGAGCATGGCACCTTCGAGCACCGGGGCGGGGGCAAGCGTGACAGGGGTCCTCTTTTAAATAGTAGCAAGTCAGAACTCTGTTTTCACATGTGATTGCGCAATGACTGAGCTTATAAAAACAAATTTCGCTAACCACTGTGCACATGCTAGTTGAATCCATGTTGTTTCCAAGTCATTTCAATAGACGTTGATGTCTGTACCCAGTGGGTAGGCTCTGTAAGCTATGGGCTCTCCAACCCTGTTCCAGTGGAACTAAGCCTATAGGCTACGCTTAGCCTTATTTATTTGTGATACAAACCTCATCAAAACATATAGGCATATGGGCTAGTCGTTACATGATACATGCGACCTATGATTTGGAAAAAGTCACATGAAAATGCATGCCTTTAGACTGCACACTGATGCAATGTAATGTTCCCTCTAAGCTGCAGCTCGGTAGCCCAAGACTGCCATAGTGGGAGAAGCAAGAGATTGAACTTCACTCAAATTTCACTCCCTTTACTGTGGCAAATTGTGATCGAATCATTAGCTACTTTCAATGTAACATACCTTAAACTAAACAAACTATTTTTTGTAGGCAGAATGCATCGGAGTAGGATTCTATTGTGCAGCCCATATTCTGCACAGAACGGTGCAGCATAGCCAATCAGAGCTGCAATAGGCCTATATCCAAATAGACCATTGCCGTAGACCATCTGACCCATTTACTTTGAACTGGACTGTGTTTACAGCTGTGGTGGTGAGTAGATGTGCTTGTTTTGAGATCAAAGTGAGAGTATGTAGCATGTAGCCACATTTGCACATTTTGTTCATGTCCTTTGGTCGTGAGTTATTATCCCAGTGATAGATCACTTGTACTCAGCAAATGGGGGAGTGATTGCTTCCTACAGAGCAGAACACTTGTACATTTCTAGACATCTTTGAAAAGCCTGTCAGGTAAAGAGATTTTCTTTTCTTAAAGTGGCAGTGTTGTATTTTGAGACAGGCTTGAAGAAGGTAAGTAGCCAATAGGCAGACAGGGGCATAATTTGTCTGGTTCTCTGTAATAACGGTATGGGAATAATAATGCATTTTATATTAAAAAAATAAATAAAAAAAGTGGTTTCTTGCATCAAACGACACAGCAACATTTTCTGTCACCTCCTTGTCTCAAGGACAAGCGGATAAACAGGTTAATGTCGAGCCCTGCATGGTTTTTTTTTCTCTCCAAAGTCTCATGGAATGTAGGCCTATAATGAACACCACTGTTTCCATGCTACAATGTTATGGGATGCATTGTTTGTGATGGTAGGCCACTCTGGAAGGCAAATAGCCACAGGAGCCTACTTGACCACTGTTAAAACTGTCATTTAAAGCTGTTTCTGTTCATGAACTGTTCACAATGTTATGGGATGAACTGTTCATTGTTTGTGATGGTTCAGGAACTGTTCACAGTAAGAACTGTTCACAGAAGGCAAAGTAGAACTGTTCACAGGATCCTACTGTTCACAGACCACTGTTAAAACTGTCATTTAAAGAAATGTTCCGTAAGAACTGTTCAGAAGAATTGTTCGTTCACAGTAAGAACTGTTCACAGTAAGAACTGTTCACAGTAAGAACTGTTCACAGTAAGAGCTGTTCACAGTAAGAACTGTTCACAGTAAGAACTGTTCACAGTAAGAATTGTTCACAGTAAGAATTGTTCACAGTAAACACATGCAGGAAGTTTTCACAACATTCCAGTTTGCGCTCAGCAATTAGCTCAGTGCCCCAAAAAAAAAAAAAATTAGAGGGAACAATGTTCACTAGTATTAATATTCTTACCCATCAAACTATTCTAAATTGAAATCTTGTCTCTACATATACTATATAATTATTATTATTATATACTATATTATTATATATACTATATTATTATATATACTAAATTATTATATATGTGTGAAATTAGTTTAGATTTTAGAATGGACGTTTATCATGCACCTGTCAAGACAGAGACAGGGGACAAAAAAGACATGTCTCCAGTATGGAAAATAATAGCGAATGGAGGACGCTTTCCTCAGCAGTTTATTTTAACTCCAGCCAGGTAGGTTTTTTTTTTAATTATTATTTATTTTGCCAGGCAAGTCAGTTAAGAACAAATTCTTATTTTCAACGACGGCCTAGGAACAGTGGGTTAACTGCCTGTTCAAGGGCAGAATAACAGATTTGTACCTTGTCAGCTCAGGGATTCGAACTTGCATCCCTTCGGTTAGTAGTCCAACGCTCTAACCACTAGGCTACCCTGCCACCGCAGGTTATTCCTGTTGTAAAGAAATGTGTTTCATAGTTGATGAATAACTATAGTAGGTCTAGCCTATAGCAAGCATTGATGTCAGAGTGATGTGATACCTGTCCCAAATCTATCTTATTTGACCATGCTGGTCATTTATGAACATTTGAACATCTTGGCCATGTTCTGTTATAATCTCCACCCGGCACAGCCAGAAGAGGACTGGCCACCCCACATAGCCTGGTTCCTCTCTAGGTTTCTTCCTAGGTTTTGGCCTTTCTAGGGAGTTTTTCCTAGCCACCGTGCTTCTACACCTGCATTGCTTGCTGTTTGGGGTTTCGGGCTGGGTTTCTGTACAGCACTTTGAGATATCAGCTGATGTATGAAGGGCTATATAAATACATTTGATTTGATTTAGTGAAGACATCAAAATTATGAAGTAACACATATGCAATCATGTAGTAGCCAATCAAAGTATTTTATATTTGAGATTCCACGTTCTGTTGTAATCTCCACCCGGCACAGCCAGAAGAGGACTGGCCACCCCACATAGCCTGGTTCCTCTCTAGGTTTCTTCCTAGGTTTTGGCCTTTCTAGGGAGTTTTTCCTAGCCACCAGGCTTCTTCACCTGCATTGCTTGCTGTTTAGGGTTTTAGGCTGGGTTTCTGTACAGCACTTTGAGAGATATCAGCTGATGTACGAAGGGAAATATAAATACATTTGATTTGATGACAAGGACGATAGAGCACGGCGTAGTACCAGGATATTAACGACTGGTCATTAGCAAGTTTGTTAAGCTACTAATGACCATCAGAGCGCAGTTTTGGAAAAACCTAGTGACCATGATTCAAGATCACCGGGATTTTGACTGCGGTCATGACTCACAACGCAGTCACTGTGACAGCCTGAGGGAGTTATTTCAACTGATAGAGAATTTGCACACTGTATACCAACGATGTAGTTACGACCACTTGACAAGTTTATGAATGCTCCACATGCAGCTTGACAAAGGATAAGTTGTTTGATTTAAAGGGCAACTTTTCAACCTCATATTCATTATCATCCAGCAT
>NC_088221.1:48854143-48886643 GCF_036934945.1 Oncorhynchus masou masou | reverse complement strand
TCGCCAAACCCACTGGCTCCAGGTCATTTATAAGTCTCTGCTAGGTAAAGCCCCACCTTTTCTCAGCTCACTGCTCAGCATAGCAGCACCCACCCGTAGCACGCGCTCCACTAGGTATATTTCACTGGTCATCCCCAATTCCTCCTTTGGCCGCCTTTCCTTCCAGTTCTCTGCTGTAAATGACTGGAACGAATTGCAAAAATCACTGAAGCTGGAGACCCATATCTCCCTCACTAACTTTAAGCACCAGCTGTCAGAGCAACTCACAGAGCACTGCACCTGTACATAGCCCATCTATAAACAGCCCATCCAACTACCTCATCCCCATGCTGTTATTTAATTTTTTGCTCCTTTGCACCCCAGTATTTCTACTTGCACATTCATCTTCTGCACATCTATCACTCCAGTGTTAATGCTGAATTGTAATTATTTCACCACTATGGCCTATTTATTGCCTTACCTCCCTTAACTTGCCTCATTTGCACACACTGTATATAGACTTTTTCTATTGTATTATTGACTGTACGTTTGTTTATTCCATGTGTAACTCTGTGTTATTGTTTGTGTCTCACTGCTTTGCTATATCTTGGCCACGTCACAGTTGTAAATGAGAACTTGTTCTCAACTGGCCTACCTGGTTAAATAAAATATGTGTGTGTGTGTGTGTGTGTGTGTGTGTGTGTGTGTGTGTGTGTGTGTGTGTGTGGGGTTATAATGGGGTTGGGTATCAAGCTATTCATGTCAGCTGTAACTCGATCAATGAGGGGCCCAAGGTTTATGGCTCCGTTATGCACCGTGAAAGAGACATGAGGGGCCATGACACACGGCCTCATCCTGCCTCCCCCTCGCCTCCACTATGGTCTCCCTTGTAGGACGGGTGAGGCTTGAGAATGAGGATGTCCTAAAATGTGCACTGGTACTTCCTCTAACGCCTTCCAATTCAGCCAGTGATGAACATGTCTTGTCCGAGGACATCCAATAATGAAAAGTAATGAATGGGAGTCTTGCACTGTGCAACCTCCGCTTAATGTATTTTCTACTGGCTCCACTGGAGGGGAGGAGACAGACGGATGGACGGACGGACGGACTGACTGACTAGCGGACTGTATATATAAGCAGATGAAAGATGCTCCACTCTCGAAAACACCAACATTGAAGGCCAAGTCACACAAGAAGCCCTTATTGGCAGGAACTCTGTGATAAAACATGTGAATATACAAAAACAGCAACATTGAAGGCCAAGTCAGACAACAACAACTGAAAACATTTGGTAAAAAGTATGAATATATGACCATATAAAACGGTTTGTATGGAGCGCTGTTATAATGGCAAGGACACAAGGTCGTTTCACTGTAGTCTTGATAGCACTACAGGGGTTGTGTGTGAGGGTTCAAGTTCAAGAAAATATTTAAAAGTTTAGTTTTAACTCTTTTTTTGTAAATTTAATTTTCAACTTTAAGTTCATGAATAGAAGTTCATCTGAGTTCCTCTTTGTCCCTTTGTCATGAGTCCCCGACCTAGAGACAGTTCATTGAGAGTCACTGAAAGGACAGATAGGGTGTCCTAAATGGAACACTATTCCCTATGGGACCTGGTCAAAATGGCACCCTATTCCCTATGGGACCTGGTCAAAACGGCACCCCTATTCCCTATGGGACCTGGTCAAAACATCACCCTATTCCCTATGGGACCTGGTCAAAACATCACCCTATTCCCTACAGGCCATGGTCAAAACATCACCCTATTCCCTACAGGCCATGGTCAAAAGCAATGCATAGGAAATAGGATGCCGTTTGTGATGCACTGAGAGAAAGCAAAGACATAGCTGAACTCCTCAGAACACTAATATCATCTGTCATCTTTTCAATTGCGTCGTACATCATCCAGGAAGGTATTTTTTTAAAGTAGACACTGTGTGAAGAATAGAGGAGAGAACTGATTAGAGACGGCGGGAAATGAGTCGTTCATATTCAGAGAACTGATTAGAGACAGGTGGAAATGAGTCGTTCATATTCAGAGAACTGATTAGAGACGGGTGGAAATGAGTCGTTCAGATTCAGAGAACTGATTAGAGACGGCGGGAAATGAGTCGTTCAGATTCAGAGAACTTATTAGAGACGGGTGGAAAAGAGTCGTTCAGATTCAGAGAACTGATTAGAGACTGCGGGAAATGAGTCATTCAGATTCAGAAAAGGTTTATTGTTCCAACATTGGGCAATTTGATTTGCAACAGACCTCATTATAAATGTGAGATATAGGCCTACTATACTATAGTAAACTTTACTATATAAATACTATATAACTATTAGATATAGAGGCCTACTATACTATAGTAAACTTTACTATATAAATACTATATAAATATTAGATATATAGACTTACTATACTGTAGTAAACTTTACTATATAAATAATATATACCTATTAGATATAGAAGCCTACTCTACTATAGTAAACTTTACTATATAAATACTATATAACTATTAGATATTTAGGCATACTATACTATAGTAAACTTTACTATATACATACTATATACCTATTAGATATAGAGGCCTACTATACTATAGTAAACTTTACTATATAAATACTACATAACTATTAGATATTTAGGCATACTACACTATAGTAAACTTTACTATATAAATAATATATAAATATTAGATATATAGACTTACTATACTGTAGTAAACTTTACTATATACATACTATATAAATATTAGATATATAGACTTACTATACTGTAGTAAACTTTACTATATAAATACTATATACCTATTAGATATAGAGGCCTACTCTAATATAGTAAACTTTGGATATATAAATACTATATAAATATTAGATATATAGACTTACTATACTATAGTAAACTTTACTATACACATACTATAAAACTATTAGATATAGAGGCCTACTCTACTATAGTAAACTTTACTATATAAATACTATATAAATATGAGATATATAGGCATACTACACTATAGTAAACTTTTCTTCAGAAATGTTATAGAAATATGAGATACAGTACCTTCAGTGTATTCAGACCCCTTAACCTTTTATACATTTTGTTACTTTACAGCCTTACTCTAAAATGGAATAAATAGTTTTTTTCCTCATCAATCTACACTCAATAACGTATAATGACAAATCATTTTTGTGGGAAATATCACATTTACATAAGTAAACTCTTTGTACTTTGTTGAAGCAACGATTACAGCCTTGTGTCTTCTTGGTTATGACGCTACAAGTATTATCACACCTGTATTTGGGGAGTTTCTCCCATTCTTCCCTGCAGATCCTCTCAAGCTCTGTCAGGTTGGATGGGGAGCATTGCTGCACATCTAGTTTCTCTCTCCAGAGATGTTAGATCAGGTTCAAGTCCGGGCTCTGGCTGGGACACTCAAGGACATTGAGAGATTTGTCCTGAAGTCACTCCTGCGTTGTCTTGGCTGTGTGCTTAGGGTCGTTGTCCTGTTGGAAGGTGAACCTTCACCCCAGTCTGAGGTCCTGAGCTCTGGAGTAGGTTTTCATCAAGGATCTCTCTGTACTTTGCACCGTTCATCTTTACCTCGATCCTGACTAGTCTCTCAGTCCCTGCTGCTGAAAAACATCCACACAGCATGATGCTGCCACCACCATGCTTCACCGTAAGGATGGTGCCAGGTTTCCTCCAGATATGACGCTTGGCATTCACGCCAAAGAGTTCAATCTTGGTTTCATCAGACCAGAGAGGACAGAGGACTGCCATGGGCTCCTGATTAGTGCAGCAGTTTAAGGCACTGCATCTCAGTACAAGAGGTGTCACTACAGTCCCTGGTTCGAATCCAGGCTGTATCACATCTGGCTGTGATTGGGCGGCGCACAATTGGCCCAACGTCATCTGGGTTTGGTCGGGGTAGGTTGTCATTGTAAGTAAGAATATGTTCTTAACTGACTTGCCAAGTTAAATACATTTTAAAAATTGCCTTTCACTGAGGAGTGGCTTCTGTCTAGCCACTCTACCATAAAGGCCTGATTGTTGGAGTGCTGCAGAGATGGTTGTCTTTCTGGAAGGTTCTCCCATCTCCACAGTGGAACTCTAGAGCTCTGACAGAGTGACCATCGGGTTATTGGTCACTGTGATGGAGAAGTCCGTCACTGGCCGTGGACAGCAATTGGAAAACTAACACCCCCCCACACACACACTCATCACCCCTCTCTGCTCCGTTTCCAGCTCCGTTAGCAATGTGGGTCAACACACAAGTTGACGTAGCGATTCCAGTTCATACATTAACCACATTATTCTTCCTTCCCGTCAGTAACAGTTTGGTGTGGTATAAGGAATATGCAGACAAGCTTTAATGTTTCAATTGAGTGATGTTTATTGTACTTATCAATATTTTGGATAAGCTCTCTGTTTTTTGATTCAGTTCCTCTCACTCTGTCTCCGTAGCCTCCGGGTATGGTGGAGTAAGCACTCAGGCTGGCTTTGTAATGCCTGTCCTGAATGGCGCCTTCATGGGAATGGGCGTATCGAAAAACGTCAAGTTAGATGGGATTCTGTTAATGTGTTAGAGTGGAAAATGTAGGCTTTGATGTTTGTAATGGCTTAATTAATGAATTAATAAAGAATGATGGAGTCCACTGTGCATCTTGTTGACCTTCAATGCTGCAGAAATGTTTTGGTACCCTTTCCCAGATCTGTGCCTCGACACAATCCTGTCTCGGAGCTCTACGGACAATTCCATCGAACTCATGGCTTGGTTTTTACTCTGACATGCACTGTCAACTGTGGAACCTTACATATACAGGTGTGTGCCTTTCCAAATCATGTCCAATCAATTGAAATAACCACAGGTGGACTCCAAACGAGCTGTAGAAACATCTCAAGGGTGATCAATGGAAACAGGATGCACCTGAGCTCAATTGCGAATCTCGTAGCAAATGGTCTGAATACATATGTAAAAACATTTTCTTTTTTTTCTTTTGAATACATTTGTAAAAGTTTCAAAAAACCTGTTTTTGCTTCGTCATTGTGGGGAGTTGTGTGTCGATTGCTGAGTTTCTTATTTTTTTTAAAATCCATTTTAGAATAAGGTTGTAATGTATCAAAATGTGGAAAAAGTCAAGGGGTCTGAATACTTTCTGAATGTACTGGCCTACTATACTATGCAGACAGGAAGTGCAGTACTCAGTCAATACAAGGGCATGTCAGGGCATGTGATCTAAAAAAGTCTTCACTAAGGACCATTTGATTTGATTTTACTCCTCTTCTCTCCAAAAACCAAAACTGAAAATACATCTAAGCTGAAAGGGCAAAATGAGGACACCATGGTCTGTTAAAGAAAAGCTGATGATAAACAGCCTCTGTCTCCAAACTCAGATTCTCAAAGCACACTGCGTGAAGAGTTAAGAAGCTTACGGATAGCTACCTCCCAACACTCCAAACAAATACACACTCTTAAAAATACAGGCACGGAGCCAAACGCTTTGATTCATCAAGTTAAATATACACTTTACATCTGCAGTCGTGGAGAAAATATTTTCTGCCCACACATGGCGAGTTCTGGAGAGATTTCATACTACTGCTATGTTCTATCCTCTGCAGTGGATTTAATAGAATAAGATTTTTTTTTATTCAGCTTCCTTCAAACTTGTGTAAAGACTGGTATGTAGGGAAGATTACTGTCAGATATCTCCATTGAGCATTTCCTTTGGGAAGGCTGCATAATTCCTGTTTGCTTTGGGAATGCTGCACAATTCCTGTTTCCTTTGGGAATGCTACATAATTCCTGTTTCCTTTGGGAATGCTGTATTATTCCTGTTTCCTTTGGGAATGCTGTATTAATCCTGTTTCATTTGGGAATGCTGTATTATTCCTGTTTCCTTTGGGAATGCTGTATTATTCCTGTTTCCTTTGGGAATGCTGCATAATTCATGTTTCCTTTGGGAATGCTGTATTATTCCTGTTTCCTTTGGGAATGCTGCATAATTCATGTTTCCTTTGGGAATGCTGTATTATTCCTGTTTCCTTTGGGAATGTTGCATAATTCATGTTTCCTTTGGGAATGCTGTATTATTCCTGTTTCCTTTGGGAATGCTGTATTATTCCTGTTTCCTTTGGGAATGCTGTATTATTCCTGTTTCCTTTGGGAATGCTGCATAATTCATGTTTCCTTTGGGAATGCTGTATTATTCCTGTTTCCTTTGGGAATGTTGCATAATTCATGTTTCCTTTGGGAATGCTGTATTATTCCTGTTTCCTTTGGGAATGCTGCATAATTCATGTTTCCTTTGGGAATGCTGTATTATTCCTGTTTCCTTTGGGAATGCTGTATTATTCCTGTTTCCTTTGGGAATGCTGTATTATTCCTGTTTCCTTTGGGAATGCTGTATTATTCCTGTTTCCTTTGGGAATGCTGTAGACCCAAACTGTTTCAGAACTATATCCATCCTGCCCTGCCTTTCTAAAGTCCTCGAAAGCCAAGTTAACAAACAGATCACTGACCATTCCACCGTACCTTCTCTGCTGTGCAATCCTGTTTCCGAGCTGGTCACGGGTGCACCTCAGCCACGCTCAAGGTCCTAAATGATATCATAACCGCCATTGATAAAAGACAGTACTGTGCAGCCGTATTCATCGACCTGGCTAAGGCTTTCAACTCTGTCAATCACCGTATTCTTATCGGAAGACTCAACAGCCTTGGTTTCTCAAATGACTGCCTCGCCTGGTTCACCAACTACTTCTCAGATAGAGTTCAGTGTGTAAAATCGGAGGGCCTGTTGTCCGGACCTCTGGCAGTCTCTATGGGGGTACCACAGGGTTCAATTCTCGGGCTGACTCTTTTCTCTGTATATATCAACGATGTCACTCTTTGTCGCTCTGATGTCGCTCTGCTCCACCTCTATGCAGACAACACCATTCTGTATACATCTGGCCCTTCTTTGGACACTGTGTTAATAACTTCTTACGGCTGAAATCCCACTAACAGGATCGATATGACAACAGCCAGTGAAAGTGCTGGGAGCCAAATTCAAACAACAGAAATCTCTTAATTAAAACCTCTTGGAACTCTAAGGGGCAGTATTTTCATTTTTGGAGAAAAAAACGTTCCCGTTTTAAATGGGATATTTTGTCAGAAAAAGATGGTAGAATATGCATATAATTGACAGCTTTCGTTAGAAAACACTCTAACGTTTCCAAAACTGTAAAGATATTGTCTGTGAGTATAACAGAACTGATGTTGCAGGCAAAAGCCTGAGAAAAATCCAATCCGGAAGTGCCCCAGGTTTTGAAAGCGCTGCGTTCCAATGACTCCCTATTTGGCTGTGAATGTACCATCAACGAGCTTACGCTTTCTATGTATTCCCCAGGGTGTCTACAGCATTGTGACATAGTTTTACGCATTTCTGTTGAAGAATAGCCTTCGGCGGCCACATTGCGTAAGTGGTCACATGGTGGCTCCGAGAGAGATTCTTGTGTAAAATACAGAGGTAGCCATTACTCCAATCGGTCCTAGAGAAAAACAACTTTACCCGATGGATATATTATCGGATAGATATTAGAAAAACACCTTGAGGATGGATTCTAAACAATGTTTGCCATGTTTCTGTCGATATTATGGAGCTAATTTGGAATATTTTTCGGCATTCCGGGCGATTTCTCAGCCAAACGTGAAGAACAAACGGAGCTGTTTCGCCTACAAAAATAATATTTTGGGAAAAAATGAACTTTGGCTATGTACCTGAAAGTCTCGTGATTGAAAACATCCGAAGTTCATCAAAGGTAAACTTTTTCATTTGATTGCTTTTCTGATTTCTGTGACAAGGTTGCCTGCTGTTAGCAAGGCATAATGCTATGCTAGGCTATTGATAAACTTACACAAATGCTTGTCTAGCGTTGGCTGTAAAGCATATTTTGAAAATCTGAGATGACAGGGTGATTAACAAAAGGCTAAGCTGTGTCTCAATATATTTCATTTTTGATTTTCATGAATAGGAATATTTTCTAGGGATATTTATGTCCATTGCGTTATGCTAATTAGTTTCAGGCGATGATTACGCTCACGCATACAGGGTTGGGAGTCACAAAATGTTCAAATTCCTCAAACAAACAAGTATTTTACACCATTTTTAAGATAAACTTGTTGTTAATCCCACCACGGTGTCCGATTTCAAAAAGGCTTAAAAGCACGCCATAATTAATCACTAACCTTTGATGATCTTCATCAGATGACAATCATAGGACTTCATGTTACACAATACATGTATGTTTTGTTCAATACAGTTCATATTTATATCTAAAAATCTCAGTTTACATTGGCGCGTTATGTTCAGTAATGTTTTGCTTCCAAAATGTTGCTTCCGATTTTGCAGAGAGCCACATAAATTTACAGAGATACTCATAAACAACATTGATAAAGGATACAAGTGTTATGCATGGAATTACAGATCCACCCCTCCTTAATGTTACCGCTGTGTCAGATTTCAAAAAAACCTTACGGAAAAAGCACACCATGCAATAATCTGAGAACGGCGCTCAGACACCAAAACAAGCCATACAGATAAACGCCATGTTATGGAGTCAACAGAAGTCAGAAATAGAATTATAAATATTCACATACCTTTGATGATCTTCATCAGAATGCAACCCCTGGAATCCCAGTTCCCCAATAAATATTTGTTTTGTTCAATAAAGTCCATAATTTATGTCCAAATACCTCCTTTTTGTTCACGCGTTTAGTTCACATATCCAAAGTCACGACGTGCAGGCCAGACAAAAGGTCAAAAGGTTCCATTACAGTTCGTAGAAACATGTCAAACGATGTATAGAATCAACCTTTAGGATGTTTTTAACATGAAGATTTCTTCAATAATGTTTCAACCGGAGAATTCCTTTGTCTTTAGAAATGCAATGGAATGCAGGTACTTCTCACGTCAGCGCGCGAGACTGAGCTCAGGGCCTTCTGCCAGACCTCTGGTTGAAACAGCTCTCATTCTCTCCCCCTTCACAGTAGAAGCCTCAAACAAGGTTCTAAAGACTGTTGACATCTAGTGGAAGCCTTGGGAAGTGCAATCGGACCAAATGTATACTGTATCTTGGATCGGTAAAGAGTTGAAAAACTACAAACCTCAGATTTCCACTTCCTGGTAGGATTTGACTGGCATATGAGTTCTGTTATACCTACAGACATCATTCAAACAGTTTTAGAAACTTCAAAGTGTTTTCTATCCAAATCTACTAATAATATGCATATCTTAGCTTCTGGGCCTGAGTAGCAGACAGTTTACTCTGGGCACCTTATTCATCCAAGCTACCCATAATTAACAAACCTCCAAATGAGCTTCAATGTCATACAACACTCCTTCCGTGGCCTCCTACTGCACTTAAACGTTAGTAAAACTAAATGCATGCTTTCAACCGATCGCTGCTCGCACCCGTCCGCCCGATTAGCATCACTACTCTGTATGGTGCTGACTTAGAATATGTGGACAACTACAAATACCTCAGTTTTTGGCTAGACTGTAAACTCTCCTTCCAGACTCCTATTAATTAAAACTTCTTTAGGCCAGGGGGCAGTATTTTCACGCCTGGATGAAAAGCCAAAGTAAACTGTCTGTTACTCAGGCCCAGAAGCTGAGATAATTGGTAGATTTGGGTAGAAAACACTCTAACGTTTCTAAAACTGTTACAAAATTGTCTGTGATTATAACATTACTGATTTGATACTGACAAACCATCCAGGGGAAAAAAAATAAATTGAGGACATATGATTTTCCAATTTTTTTTATAGAATGGCCTTGTTATTAGGAACCTGGTTTCAGTTCCTATGGCTTCCACTAGATGGCAACAGTCTTTAGATCGATGTTTTTCTTTTGAGAAATGAAGAAGTAGTGGTATTCATCCCATGTGTCACTCTGAAGGTCCCTACTATTTTGGTGCACTTGAACAGGAACGTGCTCCGTGTTATTTTTCTTCGTTGTTGGAAACAGATTATCCCGTCTTAAATTGTATCGATTATTTGCATTTTAGGATACCTGAGGTTGGATTTGGAACTTTGTTTGAAATGTTTAGGAACTTATTAGATACTTTGTAGTCATGTTGGGCGAGTTGGAACCGGTGTATTTCTGAATCAAACGCGCCAAATAAATTGACATTTTGGGGATGTAAAGAAGGAATTTAATGACCAAAACAACCATTTATTGTGTCACTGAGACATTTGGGATTGCAAAAAGAAGAAGATCTTCAAAGGCATTTAATATATCGGGATTTCTGACTTTTGTGTCGCACCTGCCTGGTTGAAAAATGATTTTCATGTGTTTGTATGTGGGGCGTTGTCCTCAGATAATCGCATGGTCTGCTTTCGACGTAAATGCTTTTTGAACTCTGACACAGTGCCTGGATTAACAAGAATTTAAGCTTTATTTTGATGTATTGGACTTATACTTTTGTGAATGTTAAATATTGATATTTCTGTAGTTTGAATTTGGCGCGCTACAATTTCACTGGATGTTGTCAAATCTATCCTGCTCACGGGTGAAGGGATCACTAAGAACACCTCCAATCCAAAATGAAATCTAGAATCGGCTTCCTATTTCACAACAAAGCCTCCTTCACTCATGCTGCCAAACATACCCTTGTAAAACTGACTTTCCTACCGATCCTCGACTTTGACAATGATTACTTACAATGAGATTTCAATTTTTTCATACAGAGCCTTCAGAAAGTATTTATACTCCTTGACATATTCCACATTTTGCTGTGTTACAGCCTGAACATCAAATGTATTAAATATGAGGGTTTCTTTCTCACCCATCTACACAGATCTCAAGATAGATGCGGTCCCATTTGGCTCAGTTGGTAGAGCATGGCGCTTGTATCGCCAACGTTTGTGGGTGCAATTCCCACAGGGGGCCAGTACAAAAAGAAATGATGAAAATGTACGCACACACATCTGTAAGAGCATCTGCTAAAAAAAGAAGAAAAAAGGCTAATAGAACTTTGATGATATCTGGGGTATAAAATCATTTCTAGAGAGTTGAAATGTGTCCAAGAGCACAGTGGTCTCCATCACTGGGAATTGTCACAAATATGGAACTATCCAGACTTTGCCAAGAGCTGGCCGTCCAACCAAACTGAGCAACTGGGCAAGAAGGACGCTGGTCAGGGAGGTGACCAAGAACCCAATGACCACTCTAAAAGAACTTAAGAGTTCCTTGGCTGAGATGGGAGAACCTGCCAGAAAGGCAACAGTCTCTACAGGACTTCACCAATCTGAGAGTGGCCATATGGAAGCCATGCCTGAGAAAAAGGTAGATGACAGCACACCTAGAGTTAGCAAAATGGCATGTGAAAGACTCAGAGCATAAAGAAAAATATTCTGTGGTCTGATGATATAAAAACGGAAGTCTTTGGCCTGGAGGAAACCAGGCACAGCTCATCACCTGTCTAACACCATCCCTACCGTGAAGCATGGTGGTGGCAGCACCATGATATGGGGATGCTTTTCAGCAGCATGGAGACTGACAAGGATATATGGAACAATGAAAGGAGCTAAATACATGGTCATCCTTGATAAGACACCGCATTCAGAGTGTAAATTACTTTAATTAAACCTGTTAAGGCTCGGGACAATACTGCCCCCTTTGGATGAATTGCGTTCCCATAGTAAACTGAAAAAAATCTGTCCAGAATTGCTAATATATGCATATAATAATAATTATTGAATAGAAAACATTCTAAAGCTTCTAAAACCGTTTGAATTATGTCTGTATGTATAGCAGAACTCACAGGGCAGCCAATCTCCCAAACTAGTTTTCTCATTCAGAAAGTTGGGCCAACTTTGACGTCATCGCCCCCACCCTCCCCAACCAGCTATGGATCTGGGAACAGTTTCTATGTCTTCCGCGAGATGTCTTCTATCAGTAGAGTGTTTAATTGTGCAAATCCCGCCAGCTGTGAATTATTTCTCTTTTAATTCTGCGTTTGTGATTGCATCTTTTGTTTGACAAAATGGCTACATATCGTCTGTGTCTTTGTGGTGGTTTGACATACATGTTTTCGCCGTAAAACATTTTAGAAATTTGACTCGCTGGGTAGATGAACAAGGTGTTTATCTTTCATTTGAGCTATTGGACTTGTTAATGTGTGGGGGTTAAATATTTCTAAGAATATTTTTTGCACTCTGTGCACCACTTTTTGAGTTGAGGGGGTGGGGGGGGGGTGCCCTTGGGGAACGTGTAGCGTGAACACGATAATAGGGGCAAAGATTTACGTCTCAACAGGACAATGACCCCAAGCATACAGCCTAAGGAATGCTGGAATAGCTTCGGGAACAAGATTGTGAAAGATTGTGAAGCCACACTTATATAGGGTATTCTATATGGTCTTCTATAGGGTCTTCTACTGTATAGAATATTCTACAGGGTCTTCTACTGTATAGGGTATTCTATATGGTCTTCTATATGGTGTTCTATATGGTATTATACAGGGTATTCTATATGGTATTCTACATGGTTTTCTACTGTATAGATTATTATACAGGGTCTTCTACTGTATATGGTATTTTACAGGGTCTTCTATATGGTCTTCTATATGGTCTTCTATATGGTATTCTATATGGTCTTCTATAGGGTCTTCTACTGTACAGAGTATTCTATAGGGTATTCTACAAGGTCTTCTATATGGTATTCTATAGGGTCTTCTATATGGTCTTCTATAGGGTCTTCTACTGTACAGAGTATTCTATAGGGTATTCTACTGTATAGGGTATTCTACAAGGTCTTCTATATGGTCTTCTATAGGGTCTTCTATATGGTATTCTACAGGGTATTCTACCAGGACTTCTACAGGGTCTTCTACTGTTTAGGGTATTCTATAGGGTATTCTATAGGGTCTTCTACTGCATAGAGATTCTATATGGTCTTCTATAGGGTCTTCTACATGGTATTCTACAGGGTCCTCTATTGGGTCTTCTATAGGGTATTCTACAAGGTCTTCTATATGGTATTCTATATGGTCTTCTATAGGGTCTTCTACTGTACAGAGTATTCTATAGGGTATTCTACAAGGTCTTCTATATGGTATTCTATAGGGTCTTCTATAGGGTCTTCTACTGTACAGAGTATTCTATAGGGTATTCTACAAGGTCTTCTATATGGTATACTATATGGTCTTCTATAGGGTCTTCTACTGTACAGAGTATTCTATAGGGTATTCTACTGTATAGGGTATTCTACAAGGTCTTCTATATGGTCTTCTATAGGGTCTTCTATATGGTATTCTATAGGGTATTCTACAAGGTCTTCTATATGGTATTCTATAGGGTCTTCTATATGGTATTCTACAGGGTCTTCTATAGGGTATTCTATAGGGTCTTCTACTGTACAGAGTATTCTATAGGGTCTTCTATATGGTATTCTATAGGGTATTCTACAAGGTCTTCTATATGGTATTCTATATGGTATTCTACAGGGTATTCTACCAGGACTTCTACAGGGTCTTCTACTGTTTAGGGTATTCTATAGGGTATTCTATAGGGTCTTCTACTGCATAGAGATTCTATATGGTCTTCTATAGGGTCTTCTACATGGTATTCTACAGGGTCCTCTATTGGGTCTTCTATAGGGTATTCTACATGGTTTTTACAGTGTCTTCTATAGGGTATTCTATGGGGTCTTCTATATGGTATTCTATATGGTCTTCTTTAGGGTTTTCTATAGGGGCTTCTTTATAGTATTATATAGGGTATTCTAGAGGGTCTTCTTTATTATCTTCTATAGGGATTTCTGTATGGTATTCTATAGGTGTCACAGGAGCCGTCGTCTGAAGAAGAGGAATCGGACCAAAGCGCAGCGTGGTAAGTGTTCATGACTTTTTATTGGAATTCAATACTATAACAAAATAACAAAATGAAATAACCAAACCCATAGAAAAAAAGAAAACATAGAAAAAAGAACATAGAATGCCCACCCAAAGCTCACCCTGACCAAACCAAAATAGAGACATAAAAAGGTTTAAGGTCAGGGCGGGACAAAAGGTTATTCTACTGTATCGGGTATTCTATAGTGTCTTCAACTGTATAGAGTATTCTATGGGGTCTTCTTTATTGTTTTTTCTGTAGGGTCTTCTATATGGTATTCTATGGGGTCTTCTTTATTGTTTTCTATAGGGTCTTCTATATGGTCTTCTATATGGTATTCTATAGGGTCTTCTTTATTGTTTTCTATAGGGTCTTCTATATGGTCTTCTATATGGTTCTATTCTATTGTTTTCTATCTTCTATATGGTCTTCTATATGGTATTCTATAGGGTCTTCTTTATTGTTTTCTATAGGGTCTTCTATATGGTCTTCTATATGGTCTTCTATGTCTTCTATAGGGTCTTCTATATGGTATTCTATATGGGTCTTAGGGCTTTTTATTGTCTACTATAGGGTCTTCTATATGGTATTCTATGTGGTCTTCTATAGGGTCTGTATATAGTATTCTATATAGGGTCTTCTATATGGTATTCTATAGGGTCTTCTAGGATACTGTATAGAGTATTCTATAGGGTCTTCTATAGGATATTCTATATGGTATTCTACTGTATAGATCCCCTATATGTATTCTATAGGGTATTCTATATGATCTTCTATATGGTATTCTATCTATAGGGTCTTCTATAATATTCTATATGATCCCCTATATGGTATTCTATAGGGTCTTCTATATGATATTCTATATGGTATTCTATAGGGTCTTCTATAGGATCTTCTATATGGTATTCTACTGTATAGAGTATTCTATAGGGTCTTCTATATGTTCTGCTATATGGTATTCTATAGGGTCTTCTATATGATCTCCTATATGGTATTCTATATGGTCTTCTATATGGTATTCTATATGGTATTCTATATGGTATTCTATATGGTATTCTATATGGTATTCTATAGGGTCTTATTTATAGTATGATAAATACAAGTGAACAAAGCTGAGTAAAAAATTGATTTTCTCCAGGCAGCTTGAGGGCGTGGGCAACATGGGGCTACTCTGTGAGCGGTTAACAGCGAAATAGGTATTCATATATACTTAATTTAGAGGGATTTATGTAACATGATGCTTTTAAACGTTTTATTAAATTAGCAAAAAAATCAACAAATATATTTTCCTTTTGTGATGAGGAAAAATATTAATTTGATTAATTTTAGAATAAATCTTTAATGTAACACAATGTGGAAAAAGTCAAGGGGTCTGAATACTTTACAAATGCACTGTAGGTAGCACAACAACTGACAGTTAATTGTGTAATAATAATGTAATTGTGTCTGACATACTTATATGCTCAGTTAATAGCACACAGATTCATAACCTTCTATCATCAGAAAGATGAACAGTGACTATAATTAGTGACCATTTCTGTAAACTACCTTAGTGACCTTCAGTACATTGCTATGAGCATTCATAACCTTCTATCATCAGTACATTGCTATGAGCATTCATAACCTTCTACAATTCATGGCTCCTTATAACAGCCTATGAATGTATTCCTACTGCAGTACATGCAGGTGGATGCCCAAGGTTTATAACTTTTATGAAAGTATATTGAAATATATCTGTGGGCAATTACCAAATGGATAGATTTTTCACATGAAACCTTGGACTGCAAAACCGAAGAAAATAAAAAGGTAGGTGAGAAGGTGAGGAAATGTTTTTTTGAAACTTAATCAGCAAAATGATGTTATTACTCGATCTGGCCTTACTACAAGGACGCTTCTGCTATTCTGGAGAATTCAACAATGTCTGGCTCCCAAAAACCACCCTAATCTCTATATAGTCTTATGGGTCCTGGTCCAAAATAATGCATTATACATGGAATAGGATGGTATTTGGGAGGTAGACAACAGCACAGCAAAGAAAAAAAGAAAAAAAAAGTGTTTGTTATAAATCATTTTGTGTCTTATTTTCCAGGTATATTGACTGAGAACAAATTCTAACTTAAAGCAATAACCTGGGTAAGTGTTACAGGGGAGATGAAGGAGATCAATAAGCCGATTGGAAGCTAGGGAATTTTGCAAGGACACCAGGGTCAACACCCCTACGATAAGTGCCATTGGATCTTTAGTGACCACAGGACACCTGGTTAACATCCCATCTGAAAAATTGTACCCTGCACAGGGCAATGTCCCAAATCACTGCCCTGGGGGCATTGGGATCATTTTTTTTGACCAGAGGAAAAAGTGCCTCCCATTGGCCCTCAAACACCACTTCCAGCTGCATCTGGTCTCCCATCCAGGGACCAACCCTGCTTAGCCTCAGAGGAAAAAGTGCCTCCTGTTGGCCCTCCAACACCACTTCCAGCAGCATCTGGTCTCTCATCCAGGGACCAACCAGAACCAACACAGTTTAGCCTCAGAGGAAAGCCAGCAGTGGGATGTAGGGTGGTGTGCTGTCTTTTTGTGATTTACTTTTTCCTATTGGCCATTGGTTTTGTACTTCTACCTAGCAACAAACAAGTCAGAAAAAGATAAGGAAGGAATGACACACACATCACATCTCCCCAATCTGAACCAACCATCTCCCAGGCTCCTCTCTGTTCGTCTAATGTCACGCTATTCCCTATATAGGGCAACACCTGGGCCCTCGGACTCTGGTCAACATATTGTACTATATAGGGCAACACCTGGGACCTAGGAGTCTGGTCAACATACTGCACTATATAGGGCAGCACCTGGGCACCTGGGCCCTAGGACTCTGGTCAACATACTGCACTATATAGAGCAACACCTGGGCCCTAGGAGTCTGGTCAACATACTGCACTATATAGGGCAACACCTGGGCCCTAGGACTCTGGTCAAAATACTGTACTATATAGGGCAACACCTGGGCCCTAGGACTCTACTGCACTATATAGAGCAACACCTGGGTCAAAATACTGCACTATATAGGGCAACACCTGGGCCCTAGGACTCTGGTCAACATACTGCACTATATAGGGCAACACCTGGGCCCTAGGACTCTGGTCAACATACTGCACTATAACATAGGGCAGCACCTGGGCCCTAGGACTCTGGTCAACATACTGTACTATATAGGGCAACACCTGGGCCCTAGGACTCTGGTCAACATACTGCACTATATAGGGCAACACCTGGGCCCCAGGAGTCTGGTCAACATACTGCACTATATAGGGCAACACCTGGGCCCTAGGACTCTGGTCAACATACTGTACTATATAGGGCAACACCTGGGCCCTAGGACTCTGGTCAAAATAGTGCACTATATAGGGCAACACCTGGGCCCTAGGACTCTGGTCAACAAACTGTACTATATAGGGCAACACCTGGGCCCTAGGACTCTGGTCAACATACTGCACTATATAGGGCAGCACCTGGGCCCTAGGACTCTGGTCAACAAACTGTACTATATAGGGCAACACCTGGGCCCTAGGACTCTGGTCAACATACTGCACTATATAGGGTGTTACGAATCCCTTTTGGCCCGACAGTCTAGGGGGGATGGTAATGAGTCTCGTAACATAACTCATGCAAATTATTATTGTGACAAAGGAAAAGTGTGAACGAAATAAGCACGACAACTGAAATCTACCGTCAAACTCTAGGTTTATTTATAAACACACGGTAATGGGGGGAGCAGGAAAAGGGGCTGAGCTGGACCCAAGGAAAGAAACAATAAGTATTCAAAAACACCCCTAAGCTAGACTAGCCTACTTTAACAACAGCTAACTAACTAACCAAAAATACAGTGGGTGGTCCGCCCAGTTCTAACTAGTGTATTTAACAAAGTTCACCTACGGGTAGTGTATGCCCATGGGCGACTTGTCTTGGTTTCCCCCTTTTCCACCAGCAATCAAACACAAACACCATAACCAAAAACAATACTCACAGGTGATGACAAAGTGCTATGAGGTGCTTAAACAAAAGAGAGGTTACGACACAAAGCGAGAGTGAAACACAGAGACCTACAGACATGGCATTTACAGAGAGATTGAGCTGAGCTGAGCTGGGCTCTAGAACAAACAAATGGGGTTTTTAAACCATGGGGAAGGAACTGTGATAGGTCAGGAAATTGGAGGAGGTGTGTCTTCTGATTGATGATTGATTGGGGAGTGATGATTTTCACCTGTGAGGGGAGAAGGAGAGAAAAGAAACACACACACAGGATACACACACACACACAGGATAACTGTACCCGTAACACTCCCACCCTTAAAAGAGCAACCCTAGGGGTTGCGACTACAGTATTTCAATTAATACTCCCAACAAAGCAACAACCTTGCAAAACATGCAGAAATCATTTTCACACACGAGACAAAGCATCTGCCAACACATTATCAGAACCCTTTTTGTGGCGGATCTCCAAATTATAATTTTGTACAATCAGCGCCCAACGCATAAGGCGCTGGTTCTGGTTGTACATTCGGTGGAGAAAAACTAAGGGGTTATGGTCAGTATATACAATCACGGGTAGGGCACTGGAACCAATATATACTTCAAAGTATTGCAGAGCCAACAACAAAGCAAGAGCTTCTTGTTCTATTGTCGCATAGTTTGTTTGACATTTATTAAATTTACGTGAAAAATAACAAACGGGATGATCCACTCCACTCTTGTCCTGCTGCAGTAGAACAGCACCAGCACCTCTGGCACTAGCATCTACCTCAAGTTTGAACGGTTGTTCAAAATCAGGAGCAGCAAGTACAGGTGTACTACATAAGAGTGCTTTCGCTGATTCAAAAGCTCTCTTACAATCAGGGGACCACTCAAATGATCTAGCCGGACTAAGCAAATCGGTCAATGGAGCAACTACCGCAGAGAAATTTTTACAGAAGCTACGGTAGTAGCCAACCATCCCTAAAAAGCGGCGTAGCTCTCGTCTGGTGGTAGGTGCAGGGAATGCAGTTATAGCCAAGACCTTGGCATTAACAGGGCGCACCTGTCCATGCTTCTCAGAGGTATCACACAATCCATCCTCTTGATCAACCTCTTTGAACAGAACAGTGTTCGACAAATCTATCTCATCACCCTCTTGTCGTGCCTGAGCACGAGTGACAGCACAAGCGGGGAACACATGTGGATAATTCTGTGCCAGCTCATTCGAGAGAGAGTGGTCACTTTTATCCAATACTTCCAATACGGGTACCACCTTTCCTCCGGCAATATCGTTACCCATTATGAAGGTCACACCTTTCACTGGCAACATAGGCGTACCCCCACTCTGAATATTCCACTGATTAACTCAGAGTGTACTTTCACAAAGTGCAATGGCACTGGGACAAAACCCATTTCAATACCCTGCACTAACACACTGGAACCACAGTATGTATCATCAGATAAGGGCAACACATCAGACAATATAAACGACTGCGCCGCACCAGTATCTCTAAGGATTTTAACCGGTCGTTGAGACGCTTCGTCATTCGTTAGGGACACAAACCCCTCGAAAATGAATGGTTCATAACTGCGGTCGGGGACTGAGACTTTCAAACTACAGTTACCCTGAGGCACCTGTTTTGTTGCAGACCTCACAACAGTACGAATTAGAGCAACACCTGTTGGTGGCTTGACACGAAGAGGCATCCCTTGTTTGCGTTTAAGCAGGAAGCAATCATTAATCATATGTCCTACTTTATGACAATAGAAACATGGACGCTCATTCTTCTGGCGTGCTTGACATACTACTGCTGGCCGACTAGGACTAAAGGTAGGAAACTCAGTGGCTCTACTCTCAGTTTGAGCCGAAAACACACTCTTGTGCGTCAACACAAACTCGTCTGCCAACACAGACGCTTCTGCCAGGGTGGATACTTTCTGTTCGTTTAGGTAAACTACAATGCGTTCGGGTAAGCAATTTTTAAACTCTTCCAACAAGATTAACTCCCGGAGAGAGTTGAAATCAGTTACCTTACTAGCAGCATGCCATTTATCAAACAGATTTCCCTTGTCTCTAGCAAATTCCACATAAGTCTTACTAGAAGACTTTCTATGAGACCTAAATCTCTGTCGGTATGCCTCAGGCACAAGCTCATAGGCACGAAGAACAGTAGCTTTGACCACTTCATAATTCAAACTGTCCTCCAGAGGTAGCGCTGACAAAACCTCTTGGGCTTACCAGTTAATTTACACTGAAGTAATAGGCACCAAACCTCTTCAGGCCATTTCAATGCTACGGCTATACGCTCAAATACACAAAAATAGGAGTCAACCTCTGACTCTCTGAACAAAGGTACTAAGGCAATCTGCCTACTAATGTCAAACGTGTTTGAGGACACAGCAGGTGAGGACGGCTCACAAACAGGCACAGTAGGACCGGAGGCTAGCCTCGCTGTCTCTGCCTCAAGTTCCATCTGGCGCATTTTGAACTCCAACTGCCTTTGTTCTCTGTCTGCCTCAATTTTACACATCTCTAAATGCCGTTGTTCTCGTTCTTTTTCTGCCTCTATTTTACACATCTCCAACTGGAGAGTCTCTCGCCTAATTTGGGCTCTCTCTTCCACCTCCAGTTGGAACTGTGCTAAACAGACATCCCTCCTGGCATCACCATTTGACAGTGGGGAGAGTGGATCAAAATGGGACAATGTGGCTGGTGTTTTAGCCTCTCCCTCATTATCAGACACCAATGGTCTTACAGGAGCAGCAACATCCGCTACAGGGGTAGTAGGCTCAGGCAGCGGTAACACAAGCACCTGCTCTTCCAACAATACATTTAATACTATCCGTTTCACCTCCGCCTTAACTAAACTCTGCGGAATCGATACTGAATAATGGTCAGCCAAGGTCATTAAATCAACTCTACGACATTTGTCAAAAACCTCCCACGAAGGGTTATCCAAAAAAGATTTCAAATCAAAAGTAGTCATTTTTACACTACTTCACAAGTGCCAAAGGAAATAGCAAACACTAATGCTACTTCAGCTATGACGCTCAACACTGAACTATACCACTACAACAATCTACATGAGCGGCATGGGTGTCAGTTATGACATATCCCGGATGAGCCCCCACTTATGTTACAAATCCCTTTTGGCCCGACAGTCTAGGGGGGATGGTAATGAGTCTCGTAACATAACTCATGCAAATTATTATTGTGACAAAGGAAAAGTGTGAACGAAATAAGCACGACAACTGAAATCTACCGTCAAACTCTAGGTTTATTTATAAACACACGGTAATGGGGGGAGCAGGAAAAGGGGCTGAGCTGGACCCAAGGAAAGAAACAATAAGTATTCAAAAACACCCCTAAGCTAGACTAGCCTACTTTAACAACAGCTAACTAACTAACCAAAAATACAGTGGGTGGTCCGCCCAGTCCTAACTAGTGTATTTAACAAAGTTCACCTACGGGTAGTGTATGCCCATGGGCGACTTGTCTTGGTTTCCCCCTTTTCCACCAGCAATCAAACACAAACACCATAACCAAAAACAATACTCACAGGTGATGACAAAGTGCTATGAGGTGCTTAAACAAAAGAGAGGTTACGACACAAAGCGAGAGTGAAACACAGAGACCTACAGACATGGCATTTACAGAGAGATTGAGCTGAGCTGAGCTGGGCTCTAGAACAAACAAATGGGGTTTTTAAACCATGGGGAAGGAACTGTGATAGGTCAGGAAATTGGAGGAGGTGTGTCTTCTGATTGATGATTGATTGGGGAGTGATGATTTTCACCTGTGAGGGGAGAAGGAGAGAAAAGAAACACACACACAGGATACACACACACACACAGGATAACTGTATCCGTAACATAGGGCAACACCTGGGCCCCAGGAGTCTGGTCAACATACTGCACTATATAGGGCAACACCTGGGCCCTAGGACTCTGGTCAACATACTGCACTATATAGGGCAACACCTGGGCCCTAGAACTCTGGTCAACATACTGCACTATATAGGGCAACACCTGGGCCCTAGGACTCTGGTCAACATACTGTACTATATAGGGCAACACCTGGGCCCTAGGACTCTAGTCAACATACTGCACTATATAGGGCAACACCTGGGCCCTAGGATTCTGGTCAACATACTGCACTATATAGGGCAACACCTGGGCCCTAGGACTCTGGTCAACATACTGCACTATATAGGGCAACACCTGGGCCCTAGGACTCTGGTCAAAATACTGCACTATATAGGGCAACACCTGGGCCCTAGGACTCTGGTCAACATACTGCACTATATAGGGCAACACCTGGGCCCTAGGACTCTGGTCAACATACTGTACTATATAGGGCAACACCTGGGCCCTAGGACTCTAGTCAACATACTGCACTATATAGGGCAACACCTGGGCCCTAGGACTCTGGTCAAAATACTGCACTATATAGGGCAACACCTGGGCCCTAGGACTCTGGTCAACATACTGCACTATATAGGGCAACACCTGGGCCCTAGGACTCTGGTCAACATACTGTACTATATAGGGCAACACCTGGGCCCTAGGACTCTAGTCAACATACTGCACTATATAGGGCAACACCTGGGCCTAGGATTCTGGTCAACATACTGCACTATATAGGGCAACACCTGGGTCCTAGGACTCTGGTCAACATACTGCACTATATAGGGCAACACCTGGGCCCTAGGACTCTGGTCAAAATACTGCACTATATAGGGCAACACCTGGGCCCTAGGACTCTGGTCAACATACTGCACTATATAGGGCAACACCTGGGCCCTAGGACTCTGGTCAACATACTGTACTATATAGGGCAACACCTGGGCCCAGGTCTCTGGTCAAAATACTGCTCTATATAGGGAATAGGGTGCCTTTTGGAACACAGTCATATGTCTGCTTATATGTAATTCGTTCATCAGGATGTAGACACCAGCAACATTCTCCTGCTTCCACTTCCTGGCTGTGTACAAAATTATTTTTAACTAGAGCCCTATAGGGCCCTATAGGGTGCCTGGCTGGCTGGCTGGCAGGTTGACTGGCTGGCTGACTGGCTGACTGGCTGGCTGACTGGCTCGGCTGGCTCGCAGGTTGACTGGCTGGCTGGCTGACTGATTGACTGACTGGCTGACTGGCTGGCTCGGCTGACTGGCAGGTTGACTGGCTGGCTGACTGGCTCGGCTGGCTGGCTGGCAGGTTGACTGGATGGCTGACTGACTGGCTGACTGGTTGGCTAGACTGACTGCCAGGTTGACTGGCTGGCTGACTGGCTGATTGGCTGGTTGACTGGCTGGCTTCAGATGCATGCATACAGCTGTTGCTGATAACTCCCTCTGCTAGACTTCATTTGTCTGTCTACAGATGGGTTTCCATTTTAGTTTCACAGTTTACTGGCACATGCCACATTCTATTTAAAAGCATATAATACCAGTGAAAACAATTTGACATCATTATACCACTAATATTGAGAAATATGGACAGGAATCTAATGGATAGATTCAGCACCATGGATAGATTCAGGATAGATTCAGTTCTATGGATAGATTCAGAATAGATTCAGCTCCATGGACAGATTCAGAATAGATTCAGCTCCATGGATAGATTCAGGATAGATTCAGTTCTATGGATAGATTCAGAATAGATTCAGTTCTATGGATAGATTCAGAATAGATTCAGGATAGATTCAGCTCCACAGATAGATTCAGCTATATGGATAGATTCAGGATAGATTCAAATTCATGGATAGATTCAGGATAGATTCAGCACCATGGATAGATTCAGGATAGATTCAGCAGCATGGAAAGAACTGTGGTTGATCAAATTCCTGCCAATCTGACGAATCAAGCCTGTGCACTCGATTCACTTTTGTTATTGTAACATCCTCGAACAATGTTGTGGACACAGTGTACCAGCCATTTTTTTTAATAACAGTGGGTGCCTGCAGTTTATTTTGTGAGCCTCTGCCAGTGCCACCAAGCTAGTGTGTCTGTCTACAGATGGGTTTCCATATTAGTTTCACAGTTCTCTGGCACTTGTCCACATAAATATCCCTCCCTCTCTCCATCACCACTGTTCATCTGGGTTAGGAAAATGACAGTGATTAGGAATGCTGTGGACAGATGTAGAAGAAGGGAGAAAAACATAACTTGGAAAAATGTACAACAAATTGGACTATTGTGATGTCCTCAGAAGTGTTGATGGTCCTCACAAGCGTTGATGGTCCTCGGAAGTGTTGATGGTCCTCACAAGCGTTGATGGTCCTCGGAATTGTTGATGGTCCTCTGAATTGTTGATGGTCCTCGCAAGTGTTGATGGTCCTCGGAATTGTTGATGGTCCTCGGAAGTGTTGATGGTCCTCACAAGTGTTGATGGTCCTCACAAGTGCTGATGGTCCTCACAAGTGTTGATGGTCCTCACAAGCGTTGATGGTCCTCGGAATTGTTGATGGTCCTCACAAGCGTTGATGGTCCTCGGAATTGTTGATGGTCCTCGGAATTGTTGATGGTCCTCGCAAGTGTTGATGGTCCTCGGAATTGTTGATGGTCCTCGGAAGTGTTGATGGTCCTCACAAGTGTTGATGGTCATCACAAGTGTTGATGGTCCTCACAAGTGTTGATGGTCCTCACAAGTGCTGATGGTCCTCACAAGTGTTGATGGTCCTCACAAGCGTTGATGGTCCTCGGAATTGTTGATGGTCCTCACAAGCGTTGATGGTCCTCGGAATTGTTGATGGTCCTCGGAATTGTTGATGGTCCTCGCAAGTGTTGATGGTCCTCACAAGTGTTTATGGTCCTCACAAGTGTTGATGGTCCTCACAAGTGTTGCTAGAATTGGACTGGGGTTGAGTATTTTTCCAAAGAATCAACCAATTTTCCTTTCCAAGAAAATTGAAACTATTCAGGTAAAATCCTGGAATTCCCTTTCAGACCGGACATTATATTTTAAAGCTTATAATACCAGTGGAAAATAATTGCCATGATTATAGCACTGATATTGAGACATATGTACATGAATCTAATGGATAGATTCAGCTCCATGGATAGATTCAGGATAGATTCAGCTCCATGGATAGATTCAGGATAGATTCAGGTTAGATTCAGGATAGATTCAGAATAGATTCAGGATAGATTCAGTTCTATGGATAGATTCAGAATAGATTCAGTTCTATGGATAGATTCAGAATAGATTCAGTTCTATTGATAGATTCAGAATAGATTCAGTTCTATGGATAGATTCAGAATAGATTCAGTTCTATTGATAGATTCAGAATAGATTCAGTTCTATGGATAGATTCAGAATAGATTCAGTTCTATGGATAGATTCAGAATAGATTCAGTTCTATTGATAGATTCAGAATAGATTCAGTTCTATGGATAGATTCAGAATAGATTCAGCTCCATGGACAGATTCAGGATAGATTCAGAATAGATTCAGTTCTATGGATAGATTCAGAATAGATTCAGTTCTATGGATAGATTCAGAATAGATTCAGTTCTATTGATAGATTCAGAATAGATTCAGTTCTATGGATAGATTCAGAATAGATTCAGCTCCATGGACAGATTCAGGATAGATTCAGAATAGATTCAGTTCTATGGATAGATTCAGAATAGATTCAGGATAGATTCAGCTCCATGGATAGATTCAGAATAGATTCAATTCTATGGATAGATTCAGAATAGATTCAGTTCTATTGATAGATTCAGAATAGATTCAGTTCTATGGACAGATTCAGACTAGATTCAGAATAGATTCAGCTCCATGGACAGATTCAGGATAGATTCAGAATAGATTCAGTTCTATGGATAGATTCAGAATAGATTCAGTTCTATTGATAGATTCAGGATAGATTCAGCTCCATGGATAGATTCAGAATAGATTCAGTTCTATGGATAGATTCAGAATAGATTCAGTTCTATTGATAGATTCAGAATAGATTCAGTTCTATGGATAGATTCAGAATAGATTCAGCTCCATGGACAGATTCAGGATAGATTCAGAATAGATTCAGTTCTATGGATAGATTCAGAATAGATTCAGTTCTATGGATAGATTCAGACTAGATTCAGGATAGATTCAGCTCCATGGATAGATTCAGAATAGATTCAGTTCTATGGATAGATTCAGAATAGATTCAGCTCCATGGACAGATTCAGGATAGATTCAGAATAGATTCAGTTCTATGGATAGATTCAGAATAGATTCAGCTCCATGGACAGATTCAGGATAGATTCAGAATAGATTCAGTTCTATGGATAGATTCAGACTAGATTCAGGATAGATTCAGCTCCATGGATAGATTCAGGACAGATTCAGGACAGATTCAGGATAGATTCAGAATAGATTCAGGATAGATTCAGGATAGATTCAGGATAGATTCAGGATAGATTCAGCTCCATGGATAGATTCAGGATAGATTCAGGATAGATTCAGCTCCATGGATAGATTCAGGATAGATTCAGGATAGATTCAGCTCCATGGATAGATTCAGGATAGATTCAGGATAGATTCAGGATAGATTCAGAATAGATTCAGGATAGATTCAGAATAGATTCAGGATAGATTCAGGATAGATTCAGGATAGATTCAGAATAGATTCAGGATAGATTCAGAATAGATTCAGGATAGATTCAGGATAGATTCAGGATAGATTCAGGATAGATTCAGGATAGATTCAGGATAGATTCAGAATAGATTCAGGATAGATTCAGAATAGATTCAGGATAGATTCAGGATAGATTCAGGATAGATTCAGGATAGATTCAGGATAGATTCAGGATAGATTCAGGATAGATTCAGAATAGATTCAGGATAGATTCAGAATAGATTCAGGATAGATTCAGGATAGATTCAGGATAGATTCAGGATAGATTCAGCTCCATGGATAGATTCAGGATAGATTCAGGATAGATTCAGGATAGATTCAGAATAGATTCAGGATAGATTCAGGATAGATTCAGGATAGATTCAGGATAGATTCAGGATAGATTCAGGATAGATTCAGGATAGATTCAGAATAGATTCAGGATAGATTCAGGATAGATTCAGGATAGATTCAGGATAGATTCAGCTCCATGGATAGATTCAGGATAGATTCAGGATAGATTCAGGATAGATTCAGGATAGATTCAGCTCCATGGATAGATTCAGGATAGATTCAGGATAGATTCAGCTCCATGGATAGATTCAGGATAGATTCAGGATAGATTCAGGATAGATTCAGAATAGATTCAGACTAGATTCAGGATAGATTCAGCTCCATGGATAGATTCAGGATAGATTCAGGATAGATTCAGGATAGATTCAGGATAGATTCAGGATAGATTCAGAATAGATTCAGGATAGATTCAGAATAGATTCAGGATAGATTCAGGATAGATTCAGGATAGATTCAGGATAGATTCAGGATAGATTCAGGATAGATTCAGGATAGATTCAGGATAGATTCAGAATAGATTCAGGATAGATTCAGGATAGATTCAGGATAGATTCAGGATAGATTCAGCTCCATGGATAGATTCAGGATAGATTCAGGATAGATTCAGGATAGATTCAGGATAGATTCAGCTCCATGGATAGATTCAGGATAGATTCAGGATAGATTCAGCTCCATGGATAGATTCAGGATAGATTCAGGATAGATTCAGGATAGATTCAGAATAGATTCAGACTAGATTCAGGATAGATTCAGCTCCATGGATAGATTCAGGATAGATTCAGGATAGATTCAGGATAGATTCAGAATAGATTCAGGATAGATTCAGAATAGATTCAGGATAGATTCAGGATAGATTCAGGATAGATTCAGGATAGATTCAGGATAGATTCAGGATAGATTCAGAATAGATTCAGGATAGATTCAGAATAGATTCAGGATAGATTCAGGATAGATTCAGGATAGATTCAGGATAGATTCAGGATAGATTCAGGATAGATTCAGGATAGATTCAGAATAGATTCAGGATAGATTCAGAATAGATTCAGGATAGATTCAGGATAGATTCAGGATAGATTCAGGATAGATTCAGCTCCATGGATAGATTCAGGATAGATTCAGGATAGATTCAGCTCCATGGATAGATTCAGGATAGATTCAGAATAGATTCAGCTCCATGGATAGATTCAGGATAGATTCAGAATAGATTCAGCTCCATGGATAGATTCAGGATAGATTCAGAATAGATTCAGCTCCATGGATAGATTCAGGATAGATTCAGGATAGATTCAGGATAGATTCAGGAAAGATTCAGGATAGATTCAGAATAGATTCAGCTCTATGGATAGATTCAGAATAGATTCAGGATAGATTCAGGATAGATTCAGGATAGATTCAGGATAGATTCAGCTCCATGGATAGATTCAGGATAGATTCAGAATAGATTCAGCTCCATGGATAGATTCAGGATAGATTCAGGATAGATTCAGGAAAGATTCAGGATAGATTCAGAATAGATTCAGCTCTATGGATAGATTCAGAATAGATTCAGGATAGATTCAGGAAAGATTCAGAATAGATTCAGCTCCATGGATAGATTCAGAATAGATTCAGGATAGATTCAGGAAAGATTCAGGATAGATTCAGAATAGATTCAGAATAGATTCAGCTCCATGGATAGATTCAGAATAGATTCAGGATAGATTCAGGATAGATTCAGGATAGATTCAGGATAGATTCAGGATAGATTCAGAATAGATTCAGCTCCATGGATAGATTCAGAATAGATTCAGGATAGATTCAGGAAAGATTCAGGATAGATTCAGAATAGATTCAGAATAGATTCAGCTCCATGGATAGATTCAGAATAGATTCAGGATAGATTCAGGATAGATTCAGGATAGATTCAGCTCCATGGATAGATTCAGAATAGATTCAGGATAGATTCAGGATAGATTCAGCTCCATGGATAGATTCAGAATAGATTCAGCTCCATGGATAGATTCAGGATAGATTCAGAATAGATTCAGCTCCATGGATAGATTCAGGATAGATTCAGGATAGATTCAGGATAGATTCAGAATAGATTCAGAATAGATTCAGGATAGATTCAGGATAGATTCAGGATAGATTCAGAATAGATTCAGAATAGATTCAGCTCCATGGATAGATTCAGGATAGATTCAGGATAGATTCAGGATAGATTCAGAATAGATTCAGAATAGATTCAGAATAGATTCAGGACAGATTCAGCTCCATGGATAGATTCAGGATAGATTCAGGATAGATTCAGAATAGATTCAGCTCCATGGATAGATTCAGGATAGATTCAGAATAGATTCAGCTCCATGGATAGATTCAGGATAGATTCAGAATAGATTCAGCTCCATGGATAGATTCAGGATAGATTCAGAATAGATTCAGCTCCATGGATAGATTCAGGATAGATTCAGAATAGATTCAGCTCCATGGATAGATTCAGGATAGATTCAGAATAGATTCAGCTCCATGGATAGATTCAGGATAGATTCAGGATAGATTCAGGATAGATTCAGGATAGATTCAGGATAGATTCAGAATAGATTCAGAATAGATTCAGGATAGATTCAGGATAGATTCAGGATAGATTCAGGATAGATTCAGAATAGATTCAGGATAGATTCAGGATAGATTCAGGATAGATTCAGGATAGATTCAGAATAGATTCAGGATAGATTCAGGATAGATTCAGGATAGATTCAGAATAGATTCAGGATAGATTCAGAATAGATTCAGGATAGATTCAGGATAGATTCAGGATAGATTCAGAATAGATTCAGGATAGATTCAGAATAGATTCAGAATAGATTCAGGATAGATTCAGAATAGATTCAGGATAGATTCAGGATAGATTCAGGATAGATTCAGGATAGATTCAGAATAGATTCAGAATAGATTCAGGATAGATTCAGAATAGATTCAGGATAGATTCAGGATAGATTCAGGATAGATTCAGAATAGATTCAGGATAGATTCAGGATAGATTCAGGATAGATTCAGGATAGATTCAGAATAGATTCAGGATAGATTCAGAATAGATTCAGGATAGATTCAGAATAGATTCAGAATAGATTCAGGATAGATTCAGGATAGATTCAGTTTAGATTCAGCTCTATGGATAGATTCAGAATAGATTCAGGATAGATTCAGGAAAGATTCAGAATAGATTCAGCTCCATGGATAGATTCAGAATAGATTCAGGATAGATTCAGGAAAGATTCAGAATAGATTCAGCTCCATGGATAGATTCAGAATAGATTCAGGATAGATTCAGGATAGATTCAGGATAGATTCAGAATAGATTCAGAATAGATTCAGAATAGATTCAGAATAGATTCAGGATAGATTCAGGATAGATTCAGGATAGATTCAGAATAGATTCAGAATAGATTCAGGATAGATTCAGAATAGATTCAGGATAGATTCAGTTCTATAGATAGATTCAGCTGTAAGGATAGATTCAGCTGTATGGATAGATTCAGCTCCATGGATAGATTCAGAATAGATTCAGCTCCATGGATAGATTCAGGATAGATTCAGAATAGATTCAGCTCCATGGATAGATTCAGGATAGATTCAGGATAGATTCAGGATAGATTCAGAATAGATTCAGAATAGATTCAGGATAGATTCAGGATAGATTCAGGATAGATTCAGAATAGATTCAGAATAGATTCAGCTCCATGGATAGATTCAGGATAGATTCAGGATAGATTCAGGATAGATTCAGAATAGATTCAGAATAGATTCAGAATAGATTCAGGACAGATTCAGCTCCATGGATAGATTCAGGATAGATTCAGGATAGATTCAGAATAGATTCAGCTCCATGGATAGATTCAGGATAGATTCAGAATAGATTCAGCTCCATGGATAGATTCAGGATAGATTCAGAATAGATTCAGCTCCATGGATAGATTCAGGATAGATTCAGAATAGATTCAGCTCCATGGATAGATTCAGGATAGATTCAGAATAGATTCAGCTCCATGGATAGATTCAGGATAGATTCAGAATAGATTCAGCTCCATGGATAGATTCAGGATAGATTCAGGATAGATTCAGGATAGATTCAGGATAGATTCAGGATAGATTCAGAATAGATTCAGAATAGATTCAGGATAGATTCAGGATAGATTCAGGATAGATTCAGGATAGATTCAGAATAGATTCAGGATAGATTCAGGATAGATTCAGGATAGATTCAGGATAGATTCAGAATAGATTCAGGATAGATTCAGGATAGATTCAGGATAGATTCAGAATAGATTCAGGATAGATTCAGAATAGATTCAGGATAGATTCAGGATAGATTCAGGATAGATTCAGAATAGATTCAGGATAGATTCAGAATAGATTCAGAATAGATTCAGGATAGATTCAGAATAGATTCAGGATAGATTCAGGATAGATTCAGGATAGATTCAGGATAGATTCAGAATAGATTCAGAATAGATTCAGGATAGATTCAGAATAGATTCAGGATAGATTCAGGATAGATTCAGGATAGATTCAGAATAGATTCAGGATAGATTCAGGATAGATTCAGGATAGATTCAGGATAGATTCAGGATAGATTCAGGATAGATTCAGAATAGATTCAGGATAGATTCAGAATAGATTCAGAATAGATTCAGGATAGATTCAGGATAGATTCAGTTTAGATTCAGCTCTATGGATAGATTCAGAATAGATTCAGGATAGATTCAGGAAAGATTCAGAATAGATTCAGCTCCATGGATAGATTCAGAATAGATTCAGGATAGATTCAGGAAAGATTCAGAATAGATTCAGCTCCATGGATAGATTCAGAATAGATTCAGGATAGATTCAGGATAGATTCAGGATAGATTCAGAATAGATTCAGAATAGATTCAGAATAGATTCAGAATAGATTCAGGATAGATTCAGGATAGATTCAGGATAGATTCAGAATAGATTCAGAATAGATTCAGGATAGATTCAGAATAGATTCAGGATAGATTCAGTTCTATAGATAGATTCAGCTGTATGGATAGATTCAGCTGTATGGATAGATTCAGCTGTATGGATAGATTCAGCTATATGGATAGATTCAGCTGTATGGATAGATTCAGCTGTATGGATAGATTCAGCTGTATGGATAGATTCAGCTGTATGGATAGATTCAGCTATATGGATAGATTCAGCTATATGGATAGATTCAGCTGTATGGATAGATTCAGCTATATGGATAGATTCAGCTATATGGATAGATTCAGCTATATGGATAGATTCAGCTATATGGATAGATTCAGCTGTATGGATAGATTCAGCTGTATGGATAGATTCAGCTATATGGATAGATTCAGCTATATGGATAGATTCAGCTATATGGATAGATTCAGCTATATGGATAGATTCAGAATAGATTTCGCTATATAAGCAACACAAGGTAGTCTGCTAGCGTTATTAAGCCATAAGAGTCGATAGGTCCAATTGTTTGCATATTGTGTATTTTTGCATTAGTGCTGCGTATTAGGCTATTGGTCCACGGATTAGTGCTGCGTATTAGGCTATTGGTCCACGGATTAGTGCTGCGTATTAGGCTATTGGTCCACGGATTAGTGCTGCGTATTAGGCTATTGGTCCACGGATTAGTGCTGCGTATTAGGCTATTGGTCCACGGATTAGTG
>NC_088221.1:48831643-48849143 GCF_036934945.1 Oncorhynchus masou masou | reverse complement strand
TCTCAGCCATGGAAGGGACAGTGAAGGTCTCAGCCATGGAAGGGACAGTCCACAGTGAAGGTCTCAGCCATGGAAGAGACAGCCTCCAGTGAAGGTGTCAGCCATGGAAGGGACAGTCCACAGTGAAGGTCTCAGCCATGGAAGGGACAGTGAAGGTCTCAGCCATGGAAGGGACAGTCCACAGTGAAGGTCTCAGCCATGGAAGGGACAGTCCACAGTGAAGGTCTCAGCCATGGAAGGGACAGTCCACAGTGAAGGTCTCAGCCATGGAAGGGACAGTCCACAGTGAAGGTCTCAGCCATGGAAGGGACAGTCCACAGTGAAGGTCTCAGCCATGGAAGGGACAGTCCACAGTGAAGGTCTCAGCCATGGAAGGGACAGTCCACAGTGAAGGTCTCAGCCATGGAAGGTACAGTCCACAGTGAAGGTCTCAGCCATGGAAGGGACAGTCCACAGTGAAGGTCTCATCCATGGAAGGGACAGTCCACAGTGAAGGCAGTCCACAGTGAAGGTCTCAGCTATGGAAGGGACAGTCCACAGTGAAGGTCTCAGCCATGGAAGGGACAGCCCACAGTGAAGGACTCAGCCATGGAAGGGACAGCAAACAGTGAAGGTCTCAGCCATGGAAGGGACAGCCCACAGTGAAGGTCTCAGCCATGGAAGGGACAGTCCACAGTGAAGGTGTCAGCCATGGAAGGGACAGTCCACAGTGAAGATCTCAGCCATGGAAGGGACAGTCCACAGTGAAGGTGTCAACCATGGAACGGACAGTCCACAGTGAAGGTCTCAGCCATGGAAGAGACAGCCTCCAGTGAAGGTGTCAGCCATGGAAGGACAGTCCACAGTGAAGGTCTCAGCCATGGAAGGGACAGTCCACAGTGAAGGTGTCAACCATGGAACGGACAGTCCACAGTGAAGGTCTCAGCCATGGAAGAGACAGCCTCCAGTGAAGGTCTCAGCCATGGAAGGGACAGTCCACAGTGAAGGTCTCAGCCATGGAAGGGACAGTCCACAGTGAAGGTCTCAGCCATGGAAGGGACAGTGAAGGTCTCAGCCATGGAAGGGACAGTCCACAGTGAAGGTCTCAGCCATGGAAGGACAGTCCACAGTGAAGGTCTCAGCCATGGAAGGGACAGTCCACAGTGAAGGTCTCAGCCATGGAAGGGACAGTCCACAGTGAAGGTCTCAGCCATGGAAGGGACAGTCCACAGTGAAGGTCTCAGCCATGGAAGGGACAGTCCACAGTGAAGGTCTCAGCCATGGAAGGGACAGTCCACAGTGAAGGTCTCAGCCATGGAAGGGACAGTCCACAGTGAAAGGTCTCAGCCATGGAAGGGACGGTCCACAGTGAAGGTCTCATCCATGAAAGGGACAGTCCACAGTGAAGGTCTCAGCTATGGAAGGGACAGTCCACAGTGAAGGTCTCAGCCATGGAAGGGACAGCCCACAGTGAAGGACTCAGCCATGGAAGGGACAGCAAACAGTGAAGGTCTCAGCCATGGAAGGGACAGCCCACAGTGAAGGTCTCAGCCATGGAAGGGACAGTCCACAGTGAAGGTCTCAGCCATGGAAGGGACAGTCCACAGTGAAGGTCTCAGCCATGGAAGGGACAGTCGACAGTGAAGGTCTCAGCCATGGAAGGGACAGCCCACAGTGAAGGTCTCAGCCATGGAAGGGACAGTCCACAATGAAGGTCTCAGCCATGGAAGGGACAGTCCACAGTGAAGGTCTCAGCCATGGAAGGGACAGTCCACAGTGAAGGTCTCATCCATGGAAGGACAGTCCACAGTGAAGGTCTCAGCTATGGAAGGGACAGTCCACAGTGAAGGTCTCAGCCATGGAAGGGACAGCCCACAGTGAAGGACTCAGCCATGGAAGGACAGCAAACAGTGAAGGTCTCAGCCATGGAAGGACAGCCCACAGTGAAGGTCTCAGCCATGGAAGGGACAGTCCACAGTGAAGGTCTCAGCCATGGAAGGGACAGTCCACAGTGAAGGTCTCAGCCATGGAAGGGACAGTCGACAGTGAAGGTCTCAGCCATGGAAGGGACAGCCCACAGTGAAGGTCTCAGCCATGGAAGGGACAGTCCACAATGAAGGTCTCAGCCATGGAAGGGACAGTCCACAGTGAAGGTCTCAGCCATGGAAGGGACAGTCCACAGTGAAGGTCTCAGCCATGGAAGGGACAGTCCACAGTGAAGGTGTCAACCATGGAACGGACAGCCCACAGTGAAGGTCTCAGCCATGGAAGGGACAGTCCACAGTGAAGGTCTCAGCCATGGAAGGGACAGTCCACAGTGAAGGTCTCAGCCATGGAAGGGACAGTCCACAGTGAAGGTCTCAGCCATGGAAGGACAGTCCACAGTGAAGGTGTCAACCATGGAACGGACAGTCCACAGTGAAGGTCTCAGCCATGGAAGGGACAGTCCACAGTGAAGGTCTCAGCCATGGAAGGGACAGTCCACAGTGAAGGTGTCAACCATGGAACGGACAGTCCACAGTGAAGGTCTCAGCCATGGAAGGACAGTCCACAGTGAAGGTCTCAGCCATGGAAGGGACAGTCCACAGTGAAGATCTCAGCCATGGAAGGGACAGTCCACAGTGAAGGTGTCAACCATGGAACGGACAGTCCACAGTGAAGGTCTCAGCCATGGAAGAGACAGCCTCAGTGAAGGTCTCAGCCATGGAAGGGACAGTCCACAGTGAAGGTCTCAGCCATGGAAGGGACAGTCCACAGTGAAGGTCTCAGCCATGGAAGGGACAGTGAAAGGTCTCAGCCATGGAAGGGACAGTCCACAGTGAAGGTCTCAGCCATGGAAGGGACAGTCCACAGTGAAGGTCTCAGCCATGGAAGGACAGTCCACAGTGAAGGTCTCAGCCATGGAAGGGACAGTCCACAGTGAAGGTCTCAGCCATGGAAGGGACAGTCCACAGTGAAGGTCTCAGCCATGGAAGGGACAGTCCACAGTGAAGGTCTCAGCCATGGAAGGGACAGTCCACAGTGAAGGTCTCAGCCATGGAAGGGACAGTCCACAGTGAAGGTCTCAGCCATGGAAGGGACAGTCCACAGTGAAGGTCTCATCCATGGAAGGGACAAGTCCACAGTGAAGGTCTCAGCTATGGAAGGGACAGTCCACAGTGAAGGTCTCAGCCATGGAAGGGACAGCCCACAGTGAAGGACTCAGCCATGGAAGGGACAGCAAACAGTGAAGGTCTCAGCCATGGAAGGGACAGCCACAGTGAAGGTCTCAGCCATGGAAGGGACAGTCCACAGTGAAGGTCTCAGCCATGGAAGGGACAGTCCACAGTGAAGGTCTCAGCCATGGAAGGGACAGTCGACAGTGAAGGTCTCAGCCATGGAAGGGACAGCCCACAGTGAAGGTCTCAGCCATGGAAGGGACAGTCCACAATGAAGGTCTCAGCCATGGAAGGGACAGTCCACAGTGAAGGTCTCAGCCATGGAAGGGACAGTCCACAGTGGGTCTCAGCCATGGAAGGGACAGTCCACAGTGAAGGTGTCAACCATGGAACGGACAGTCCACAGTGAAGGTCTCAGCCATGGAAGGGACAGTCCACAGTGAAGGTCTCAGCCATGGAAGGGACAGTCCACAGTGAAGGTCTCAGCCATGGAAGGGATAGTCCACAGTGAAAGCCTCAGCCATGGAAGGGACAGTCCACAGTGAAGGTCTCAGCCATGGAAGGGACAGTCCACAGTGAAGGTCTCAGCCATGGAAGAGACAGTCCACAGTGAAGGTGTCAGCCATGGAAGGGACAGTCCACAGTGAAGGTCTCAGCCATGGAAGGGACAGTCCACAGTGAAGGTGTCAACCATGGAACGGACAGTCCACAGTGAAGGTCTCAGCCATGGAAGGGACAGTCCACAGTGAAGGTCTCAGCCATGGAAGGGACAGTGAAGGTCTCAGCCATGGAAGGGACAGTCCACAGTGAAGGTCTCAGCCATGGAAGGGACAGTCCACAGTGAAGATCTCAGCCATGGAAGGGACAGTCCACAGTGAAGGTCTCAGCCATGGAAGGGACAGTCCACAGTGAAGGTCTCAGCCATGGAAGGGACAGTCCACAGTGAAGGTCTCAGCCATGGAAGGGACAGTCCACAGTGAAGGTCTCAGCCATGGAAGGGACAGTCCACAGTGAAGGTCTCAGCCATGGAAGGGACAGTCCACAGTGAAGGTCTCAGCCATGGAAGGGACAGTCCACAGTGAAGGTGTCAACCATGGAACGGACAGCCTCCATTGAAGTGAAGGTGTCAGGGTGTCAATGCCCCCCATCCACAGGGCACAAGCGGTCAATGAATGGTTTGATGAGCATGAAAACGATGTTAACCACATATGCCATGGCCTTCTCAGTCACCAGATGTCAACACGATTAAACACTGATGGGAGATTCTGGAGCAGCGCCAGCGGTTTTTTTCCAGCTCTATCTCTATTGGAGGGATGCAACACCATCAACATAACATCAAATAATGGCATTTCTTTGTGAAGAATGGTGTTGCATCCCTCCAATAGAGTTACAAACACTTGTAGAATCTATGCCAAGGTGGAGCTGTTCTGGCTCGTGGTGGCCCAACACCCTATTAAAACCTCTTAGGCTGCATCCCTTCTTCTCAATTTCCACCTGAAGAGATACCCTAATCTAATTGCCTGTAGCTCAGCCCAGAGGCAAGGATATGCATATTCTTGTGGTGGCCCAGACACATTATGTTGGTGTTTCCTTTATTTTGGCAGTTACCCAGGGCCGGAGTGGGCGGACCTCAACCTCCTTGTCTGTCTATATAAAGTATTTCAACATTGATAGTTTATTTGAATGAGTCTCAGATAGAGCATCCAAGCGAAACAGATTGACTAAATGTCTAGCAAGAAAAAACATAAGAACAGAATATACAGTGCCTTGCGAGTATTTTGCCCTCATTGCGACCTTTTGCCACATTTCAGGCTTCAAACATAAAGATATAAAACTGTATTTTTTGTGAAGAATCAACAACATGGGACACAATTGATTTTATTGGATATTTCAAACTTTTTTAACAAACAAAAACTGAAAAATTGTTAAAATTATTCAGCCCCCTTAAGTTAATACTTTGTAGCGCCACCTTTTGCTGCGATTACAGCTGTAAAAATCGCTCTATCAGTTTTGCACATCGAGAGACTGAAATTTTCCCATTCCTCCTTGCAAAACTGCTCGAGCTCAGTGAAGTTAGATGGAGAGCATTTGTGAACAGCAGTTTTCAGTTCTTTCCACAGATTCTCGATTGGATTCACTGGACTTTGACTTGGCCATTCTAACACCTGGATATGTTTATTTTTGAACCATTCCATTGTAGATTTTGCTTTATGTTTGGATCATTGTCTTGTTGGAAGACAAATCTCCGTCCCAGTCTCAGGTCTTTTGCAGACTCCATCAGGTTTTCTTCCAAAATGGTCCTGTATTTGGCTACATCCATCTTCCCATCAATTTTAACCATCTTCCCTGTCCCTGCTGAAGAAAAGCAGGCCCAAACCATGACGCTGCCACCACCATGTTTGACAGTGGGGATGGGGTGTGTTCAGGGTGATGAGCTGTGTTGCTTTGTTTGCCAAAAAGTTCAATTTTGGTTTCATCTGACCAGAGCACCTTCTTCCACATGTTTGGTGTGTCTCCCAGGTGGCCTGTAGCAAACTTTGCATGACACTTTTTATGGATATCTTTAAGAAATGGCTTTCTTCTTGCAACTCTTCCATAAAGGCCAGATTTGTGCAATATACGACTGATTGTTGTCCTATGGACAGAGTCTCCTACCTCAGCTGTAGATCTCTGCAGTTCATCCAACATGGGCCTCTTGGCTGCATCTCTGATCAGTCTTCTCCTTGTATGAGCTGAAAGTTTAGAGGGACGGCCAGGTCTTGGTAGATTTGCAGTGGTCTGATACTCCTTCCATTTCAATATTATCGCTTGCACAGTGCTCCTTGGGATGTATCTCGGACCTGCCTGGTGTGTTCCTTGTTCTTCATGATGCTCTCTGCGCTTTTACCGGACCTCTGAGACTATCACAGTGCAGGTGCATTTATACGGAGACTTGATTTATCATCATTAGTCATTTAGGTCAACATTGGATCATTCAGAGATCCTCACTGAACTTCTGGAGAGAGTTTGCTGCACTGAAAGTAAAGGGGCTGAATAATTTTGCACGCCCAATTTTTCAGTTTTTGATTTGTTAAAAAAGTTTGAAATATCCAATAAATGTCGTTCCACTTCATGATTGTGTCCCACTTGTTGTTGATTCTTCACAAAAAATACAGTTTTATATCTTTATGTTTGAAGCCTGAAATGTGGCAAAAGGTCGCAAAGTTCAAGGGGGGAATACTTTCAAAGGCACTGTATGTTTACCATAGCATAGTAGACCTATAATATGTTACACCAACAACAACAAAAACTCAGTAATTTCTTATCTGAAACTGAATAATCAAATTTTTCCTCAAGCAGCCAAAACTCAACAGCACACGCCACTAAGTAAGATTTGAGGTGCCTGGGACTAAACACCTCCCTGCCACGCTGATACTCAACATGGGGGCACCTCAGGGTACGTGCTTAGTCCCCTTATGTACTCCCTGTTCACCCACGACTGCGTGGCCAAGCACGACTCCAATACAATTTTGATAATATCAATCACCACATTGCTTTGGAGAGATTGGAAACCAAAATTGGTCTACATGGACAAGTTCTGGCCTGGTTTAGATCGTATCTGTCAGAAAGATATCAGTTTGTCAATGTAGATGGTTTGTCCTCTGACAAATCAACTGTAAATTCCGGACCACTATTGTTTTCACTATATATTTTACCTCTTGGTGATGTCATTCGGAAACATAATGTTAACTTTCCCTGCTATGTGGACGATACACAGCTGTCCATGTCACTGCTTTCGTTGTGGGAAGGAGGAGCGGACCAAAATGCAGCGTAGTTTTGATTCATTTTATTAAATACGGAAACTATACACGATAAACTAACAAAATAACAAACCTACGAAAACCGAAACAGCCCCATCTGTTGCAAAACACAGAGACAGGAACAATCACCCACAAACACACAGTGAAACCCAGGCTACCTAAATATGGTACCCAATCAGAGACAATGACTAACACCTGCCCCTGATTGAGAACAATATTCAGACATAAGTAAGTGGATGGCGGAAAATGTTCTACTTTTTAAACTCCAACAAAACAGAGATGCTTGTTCTAGGTCCCAAGAAACAAAGAGATCTTCTGTTGAATCTGACAATTAATCATGATGGTTGTACAGTCATCTCAAATAAATCTGTGAAGGACCACGGCAATACCCTGGACCCTGATCTCTCTTTTGACGGACATATCAAGACTATTTATAGGACAGCTTTTTCCCATTTACGTACATTGCAAAAATCTGAAACTTTCTGTCCAAAAATTATGTAGAAAATGCATGCTTTTCTCACTTCTAGATTAAACTAATGCAATGCTATACTTTTCAGCTACCCAGATAAAGCACTAAATAAACTTCAGTTAGTGCTAAACACGGCTGCTAGAATCCTGACTAGAACCAATACATTTGATCATATTACTCCAGTGCCAGCCTCCCTACACTAGCTTCCTGTGAAGGCAACGGCTGATTTCAAGGTTTTACTGCTAATCTACAAAGCATTACATGGGCTTACACCTATCTATCTTTCTGATTTGGTCCTGCCGTACATGCCTATACGTATTCTACGGTCAAAAGCCACAGGCCTCCTTACTGTAACTAGAATTTCTAAGCAAACCGCTGGAGGCAGAGCTTTCTCCTATAGAGCTCCATTTTTATGGAATGGTCTGCCTACCCATGTGAGAGACGCAGACTCGGTCTCAACTTTTAAGTCTTTACTGAAGACTCATCTCTTCCGATGTTTGAGTTTAGTCTGGCTCAGGAGTGTGAAGGTGAACGGAAGCGAACCGCAACGAACCGCCCTTGCTGTCTCTGCCTGGCCTATTCCCCATTGGGATTCTCTGCCTATTACGGGGCTGAGTCACTGGCTTACTGGTGCTCTTCCATGCCGTCCCTAGGAGGGGTGCATCACTTGACTGGGTTGAGTCACTGACGTGGTCTTCCTGTCTGGGTTGGCGCCCCCCTCGGGTTCGTGCCGTGGGGGAGATATTCGTGGGCTATACTCGGCCTTGTCTCAGGATAGTAGGCTGGTGGTTGAAGATATCCCTCTAGGGGAGCTGTGCTTTGGCAAAGTGGGTAGAGTATTTCTTTTCCTGTCTTATCCAGTGGCCTGTGTGAATTTAAGTATATTTCTCTCTCTCTCTCTCTCTCTCTCTCTCTCTCTCTCTCTCTCTCACTCTCACTTACTCTCTCTTACTCCCTCTCTCCCTTTCTCCCTCTCTCCCTCTCTCCCTCTCTCCCTCACTCCCTCTCTCCCTCTCTCCCTCACCGGATGTACCACCTTGTCCCAGACCTGCTGTTTAAAACTCTCTAGAAGGTGTGGTCTGGTTCCTCTCTAGGTATCTTCCTAGGTTCCGGCCTTTCTAGAAAGTTTTCCTAGCCACCCTGCCTCTACACCTGCATTGCTTGCTGTTTGGGGTTTTAGGCTGGGTTTCTGTACAGCACTTTGATTGATCTTTAAATTTGCTGACGACACATGGATGGTAGATCTGATCACTGACAACGATGAGAGAGCCTATAGGGAGGTTATGGCGTTCTGGCGTCAGTCCAACTGATTTAATCCTGGTGTTGGTCCAACTGATTTGTTCCTGGTGTCAGTCTAACTGATTTAATCCTGGTGTTGGTCCAACTGATTTGTTCCTGGCGTCAGTCCAACTGATTTAATCCTGGTGTTGGTCCAACTGATTTGTTCCTGGCGTTGGTCCAACTGTTCTGTTGTTTTTTACATTTACATTTGGGTCATTCAGCAGACGATCGTATCCATAGCGACTGACAGTCAGTGCATTCGACTAAGGTCGATGAATAACAACACATCACAGTCATAGCAAGTAAAGTAAAGAATCTGAAACTGGTACTGAGAATGTATGTTATTGTCGTTGAACTGGTCTGTTGGTTTTACTCTGTGGATTCGACCACTATAATTCTTAACTATCAGTTTTAAAGCGTTTGAAAAAGCTAACATATGTGACAGATAATAAATATTCTGTTGCGTCTTCAGTTGGTTCCTCTTCCCTAAATAATTCTGATATAATACGATTACTGTACTGTATGTACAGTTGAAATTTGTCCATAGAATCAAAGACTGAAAAATACATATTTATTAATTAATTACATTAATTATAATTTCTGTAAATCAGTATTATCCATGTAAGATATATTTTCAACGTACGGAAAATGTGTATTTTCGACGTCTTCGAACCATTCATTCAGCAACTAAAATGCACGTCAATGTCATTTTGTTGAACTGAGATCGTCTTGATTCATTTCGGTTAGATTGCGCATTCGAGATCAATCAATAATTTTCGATTGTAGCAAACATTTCAAATCAGACGATATCACTCCCAATACAGACCAGAGCAATGAGAAATAGCACCTAAATGGCCGGGAAGGGCCTTAAAACCAGTATATGATAGCCATGAAATAGAATGAATAGCACCTCAATGGCCTGGAAGGGCCTTAAAACCAGTATATGATAGCCGTGAAATAGAATGAATAGCACCTAAATGGCCTGGAAGGGCCTTAAAACCAGTATATGATAGCCATGAAATAGAATGAATAGCACCTCAATGGCTTTAAAACCAGTATATGATAGCCATGAAATAGAATGAATAGCACCTCAATGGCCTTAAAACCAGTATATGATAGCCATGAAATAGAATGAATAGCACCTCAATGGCCTGGAAGGGCCTTAATACCAGTATATGATAGCCGTGAAATAGAATGAATTGAAAAGCTAAACGCTTCACAACATAATTACTTTCACCTGAATGTTGACATTGATTGACACACTGGCGCTGCAGTCGGGTTGAAGCCACACACACACACACACACACACGCACGAACGCACACACACGCACGCACGCACGCACACACACACACACACACACACACACACACACACACACACACACACACACACACACACGCCTCATTGCAGGTCACTCCCCCCTTTTTTCTGTCTGGTTATCAGAATGAATGACTTCAAACCAGGCATGTCAGGTCGAAAACTAATTGATTTCTGAGCTCCCCTGTCACTTCATCATCAACGCTTCGTTCATGTCAGAAGTTAAACATATTGAGAGAGTGAGTGAAAGACTGCTTTCCCAAATGGCACCCTATTCCCTATGCAGTGCACTACCTCTGAACAGAGTCCTATGGGTAGAGGCTTAAAGTAGTGCACTCCCTTCGATAGGGTGCCATTTGGGACACACATTGAGTGAAAGAGTGGAATATGCTAGTAAAGTACCAATACTTGCTGAAATGTTGAAAGTCTTGGCATCTATTGTGCAGTAGAGCTGTGAGATGGACAGAGACAGTGTTTAGGGTTCAATCAGAAGACAATGCATTGACTAGAGTGACAGCTCCTACACTCCACTGAAAAGAGGCGGAAATGACTCTCACACGATCAGATAAATGGCTACCTGAGATATAAAGTGAATGGAGAAAAAAAGCTAGAAAGAGGCTTTAGGCACGTTTGGTCCTCACTTTTATCAAGCCAAGAATAGAAGGTAGTGGGAAAGTAAAAAGAGGACTCCATGGTGTTTGAAAGGTGTTGGTGAATGAATGTACACAATGAGTTAGATTGAGTCTGAAGGCTATTAGCTGCTCCTTCCTCACAGGGTTGATCTGCCATTCTGTCCTCCTCTGGCCCCATTCTTCTCTCTAACCTGGACAAGGGATGGAGAACCATTTCCAGTGAAACAGGCACCCTCCCTCCCTCCCTCTCCTCCTCCCTCCCTCCCTCCCTCCCTCCCTCTCCCCCTCCCTCCTCCCTGCCTTCTGTCCCTCTCCTCGGTGTCCAAACCTGTCCCACTTTGGTCCAGGCACCAAAGGGATGGAGAAAGGGAGAGAGAATTTCAGGACAGAACAAACAAACAGGACAGGACATTAGAACAGAACCAGGACAGGACATAGCCCTCCCAGGACAGGACATCCACCCTCCAGGATCCAGAACCCAAGATAGGACATAACAGGACCAGGACAGGACAGAACAGGACAGAACAGGGATGGGACAGAACAGGACAGAACAGAACAGAACAGGACAGAACAGACCTGGACAGAACCCAGAACCAGGATGGGACCAGGACAGAACAGACAGGACAGGACAGAACAGGACAGAACAGGACAGGACCAGATCTGGACAGAACAAAACAGGACAGAACAGAACAGGATGGGACAGAGCAGGATGGGACCAGAACAGAAAAGGACAGAACCTCCTCCCTCAGAACAGAACCTCAGGTGAACAAACAGAACCAGAACCCACTTTGGTCAGAACAGGCAGAAACCAGACAGGGACAGAAATACAGAAGAACAGGAGCAGGACAAGCCAGGAAGAACAGGAAGAACAGGACAGAACAGGAAGAACAGGACAGAACAGGACAGGAACAGGACAGAACAGAACAGGACAGGACAGAACAGACAGGACAGGACAGGACAGAACAGGACAGAACAGAACAGAACAGAACAGGACAGAACAGAACAGAACAGGACAGAACAGGACAGAACAGACAGAACAGGACAGAACAGACAGGACAGGACAGAACAGAACAGGACAGGACAGAACAGATCTGGACAGAACAGGACAGGACAGAACAGGACAGAACAGGATGGGACAGAACAGAACAGACAGAACAGGACAGAACAGACCTGGACAGAACAGAACAGAACAGGACAGAACAGAACAGGACAGAACAGACACAGAACAGAACAGGACAGAACAGGACAGGACAGAACAGAACAGAACAGAAGAACAGGACAGAACAGAACAGGACAGAACAGGACAGACAGAACAGGACAGAACAGGACAGAACAGAACAGAACAGGACAGAACAGGACAGAACAGAACAGACAGAACAGAAGAACAGGACAGAACAGAACAGGACAGGACAGAACAGGGGACAGACAGAACATGAAAGAACAGGACAGAACAGAACAGAACAGGACAGAACAGAACAGGACAGAACAGGACAGGACAGACAGAACAGGACAGGACAGAACAGAACAGGACAGAACAGGAAAGAACAGGACAGAACAGGACAGGACAGAACAGAACAGAACAGAACAGGGACAGAACAGAACAGAACAGGACAGAACAGAAGAACAGGAACAGAAAAGGACAGAACAGGAACAGAACAGAACAGGACACAGGACAGAACAGAAGGACAGAACAGAACAGAACAGGACAGAACAGGACAGAACAGGGCAAGGACAGAACAGAACAGGACAGAACAGGACAGAACAGAACAGAACAGAACAGAACAGAACAGGACAGAACAGGAACAGACAGAACAGAAGAACAGGACAGAACAGACAGACAGAACAGAACAGGACAGGACAGAACAGGACAGAACAGACAGGGACAGAACAGACAGAACAGGACAGAACAGAACAGACAGGACAGAACAGAACAGAACAGGACAGAACAGGACAGAACAGGAACAGAACAGGACAGAACAGGACAGAACAGGACAGAACAGAACAGAAGAACAGAACAGGACAGAACAGAACAGAACAGAACAGGACAGACAGAACAGGACAGAACAGAACAGGACAGAACAGGACAGAACAGAACAGAACAGGACAGAACAGAACAGGACAGAACAGAACAGAACAGGACAGAACAGAACAGAACAGGACACAGAACAGGACAGAACAGAACAGACAGGACAGGACAGAACAGGACAGGACAGAACAGAACAGAACAGAACAGACAGAACAGAACAGGACAGGACAGAACAGAACAGGACAGAACAGGACAGAACAGAACAGGACAGGACAGGACAGAACAGGACAGAACAGGAAGGACAGGACAGAACAGAACAGAACAGAACAGACAGGACAGAACAGAACAGGACAGAACAGAACAGAACAGAACAGGACAGAACAGAACAGGACAGAACAGGACAGAACAGGACAGAACAGAACAGAACAGACAGAACAGAACAGGACAGAACAGGACAGACAGAACAGAACAGGACAGAACAGAACAGAACAGGACAGAACAGAACAGGACAGAACAGGACAGAACAGGACAGAACAGAACAGAACAGGACAGAACAGGACAGAACAGAACAGGACAGAACAGGACAGGACAGGACAGAACAGGACAGGACAGAACAGGACAGGACAGGACAGAACAGGACAGGACAGAACAGGACAGGACAGAACAGGACAGAACAGAGCAGGACAGGACAGAACAGGACAGGACAGGACAGGACAGGACAGGACAGAACAGGACAGAACAGGACAGAACAGGACAGGACAGAACAGGACAGGACAGAACAGGACAGGACAGGACAGAACAGGACAGAACAGAACAGGACAGAACAGAGCACAGAACAGGACAGGACAGGACAGAACAGACAGGACAGGACAGGACAGGACAGGACACAACAGGACAGGACAGAACAGGACAGGACAGAACAGGACAGGACAGAACAGGACAGGACAGAACAGGACAGGACAGAACAGGACAGAACAGAAACAGGACAGGACAGAACAGGACAGACAGACAGAACAGGACAGGACAGGACAGAACAGGACAGGACAGAACAGGACAGAACAGAAGGACAGGACAGAACAGGACAGAACAGGACAGAACAGACAGGACAGAACAGGACAGGACAGGACAGGGCAGGACAGAACAGAACAGGATAGAACAGGGCAGAACAGAACAGGACAGAACAGGACAGGACAGAACAGAACAGGACAGAACAGGGCAGAACAGGACAGGACAGGACAGAACAGGACAGGACAGAACAGGACAGAACAGACAGGACAGAACAGGACAGAACAGGACAGAACAGGACAGGACAGAACAGAACAGACAGAACAGAACAGGACAGAACAGGACAGAACAGGACAGGACAGAACAGAACAGGACAGAACAGGGCAGGACAGGACAGAACAGGACAGGACAGGACAGAACAGGACAGGACAGGACAGAACAGGACAGAACAGAGCAGGACAGGACAGGACAGAACAGGACAGAACAGAACAGAACAGGACAGAACAGAACAGGACAGGACAGAACAGAACAGGACAGAACAGGACAGAACAGGGCAGGACAGGACAGAACAGGACAGGACAGAACAGAACAGGACAGAACAGGACAGAACAGGACAGAACAGGACAGGACAGAACAGAACAGGACAGAACAGGACAGAACAGAACAGAACAGAACAGGACAGAACAGGACAGAACAGGACAGGACAGAACAGGACAGAACAGAACAGAACAGGACAGGACAGAACAGGACAGAACAGGACAGAACAGAACAGAACAGGACAGAACAGAACAGGACAGGACAGAACAGAACAGAACAGGACAGGACAGAACAGAACAGAACAGGACAGAACAGAACAGGACAGGACAGAACAGGACAGAACAGAACAGAACAGAACAGAACAGGACAGAACAGAACAGAACAGGACAGAACAGGACAGAACAGGACAGAACAGAACAGAACAGAACAGAACAGGACAGAACAGGGACAGAACAGAACAGAACAGAACAGAACAGAACAGGACAGAACAGGACAGAACAGGACAGGACAGAACAGGACAGAACAGAACAGAACAGGACAGGACAGAACAGGACAGAACAGGACAGAACAGAACAGAACAGGACAGAACAGAACAGGACAGGACAGAACAGAACAGGACAGAAGGACAGGACAGAACAGAACAGAACAGGACAGAACAGAACAGAAGGACAGAACAGGACAGAACAGGACAGAACAGGAACAGAACAGAACAGGACAGAACAGGACAGAACAGAACAGAACAGGACAGAACAGGACAGAACAGGACAGAACAGAACAGGACAGAAGAACAGGACAGGAACAGAACAGACAGAACAGAACAGGACAGGACAGAACAGAACAGGACAGGACAGGACCCAACAGGACAGGACAACAGGACAGGACCCAACGTGCAGGTGCTCAAGGCTTTTTTCGCATTCAAATATGCTCAGTCTGATCGGTTCAGACACATTTTTAACGTTTACTTACAAAGCCGTGATTGGCAGATAGGATCTGTAGACTCTAGAGCCTACCACACTGACCCATTCCAAGTAGCAGGATACATATGCAAATAAAAGATGATTGGTCAGAATAATCCGATCAGATTGTGATGTCATGCTTTGGGGCGAGAACCCATTCCCACCTGAGCAGGCTGAAAAAAATGTTCCGAAGAAATATCTTCCCCTAAAAAGGGGATTATCATCATTTTCACAATTGCAATGTTATTTCAACCTCAAAGTGTGGAAATATATATATTTTTTTAAACAGGAAAATTTAGTTTTTGACTGCACTGTTGAATGCAGGGGAGAGCAGAGCAACCCTGCTTTTAGAGGAAGGACTGCGGGACACAGCCAGGAGAAGAAGACGAGAGGACAGGATTCAGACCAGATCCATTTTTCTATAGACGTTGACCGTTTGCTCCTGTCAGGATGCCAGATGGGCGGGATTTACCCTATTTTGGGACTATTCTATTGGTCCATTAAGCCAGGCAAGCTCAATCAAGCACAGATAAAGTATCTGAAAAGATTTCAATGTACTTGTGTTTTGATTTTTTACCCAGGTTCGACAGGAGTCAGACTGTAACGTACGCTGCACAGCAGCAGCTGTCTCAGAGGAGATTGGTGATGCATTTCGAAGAGGACATGGGGTTATGATGCCGCCATCAGGTCCCAGATATAACACGTCCTCCAACTGGCACTTTGAAAGGACGGCTCTACCGCTCTCAACGTGTTGTGAAAAGCCATTGTTCAAACTGAGTTGCGCCAAGATCAAAAGAATGAGAGGCCTAAAAACAACATGCACGGTACCATTTCTTGTGTGTATATACAGTCGTGGCCAACAGTTTTGAGAATGACACAAATATACATTTTCACAAAGTCTGCTGCCTCAGTGTCTTTAGATATTTTTGTCAGATGTTACTATGGAATACTGAAGTATAATTACAAGCATTTCATAAGTGTCAAAGACTTTAATTGACAATTACATGAAGTTGATGCAAAGAGTCAATATTTGCAGTGTTGACCCTTCTTTTTCAAGACCTCTGCAATCCGGCCTGGCTGGCTGTCAATTAACTTCTGGGCCACATCCTGACTGATGGTAGCCCATTCTTGCATAATCAATGCTTGCAGTTTTTTCAGAATTTGTGTGTGTGTGTGTGTGTGGGAGGGGGGAGAGGTTGTCCACCCGCCTCTTGAGAATTGACCACAAGTTCTCAATGGGATTAAGGCTTGGGGAGTTTCCTGTCCATGGACCCAAAATATCGATGTTTTGTTCCCGAGACACTTAGCTATCACTTTTGCCTTATGGCAAGGTGCTCCATAATGCTGGAAAGGGCATTGTTCGTCACCAAACTGTTCCTGGATGGTTGGGAGAAGTTGCTCTCGGAGGATGTGTTGGTACCATTCTTTATTCATGGCTGTGTTCTTAAGCAACATTGTGAGTGAGCACACTCCCTTGGCTGAGAAGCAACCCCACACATGAATGGCCTCAGGATGCTTTACTGTTGGCATGACACAGGACTGATGTTGACAATCACCTTGTCTTCTCCGGACAAGCTTTTTTCCCGGATGCCCCAAACAATCAAAATGACTTTACCCCAGTCCTCAGCAGTCCAATCCCTGTTCCTTTTGCAGAATATCAGTCTGTCCCTGATGTTTTTCTTGGAGAGAAGTGGCTTCTTTGCTGCCATTCTTGACACCAGGCCATCCTCCAAAAGTCTTTGCCTCACTGTGCATGCAGATGCACTCACACCTGCCTGCTGCCATTCCTGAGCAAGCTCTGTGCTGGTGGTGCCCCGATCCCGCAGCTGAATCAACTTTAGGAGACTGTCTTGGCGCTTGCTGGACTTTCTTTGGCGCCCTGAAGCCTTCTTCACAACAATTGATCCGCTCTCCTTGAAGTTCTTGATTATCCAATAAATTGTTGATTTTGGTGCAATCTTACTGGCAGCAATATCCTTGCCTGTGAAGCCTTTTTTGTGCCAAGCAATGATGACGGCATGTGTTTCCTTGCAGGTAACCGTATTTGACAGAGGAAGAACAATGATTCCAAGCACCACCCTCCTTTTGAAGTCATTCAAACTCAATCAGCATGACAGAGGGATCTCCAGCCTTGTCCTCGTCAACACTCACACCTGTGTTAAGGAGAGAATCACTGACATGATGTCAGCTGGTCCTTTTGTGGCAGGGCTGAAATGGAGTGGAAATGTTTTGGGGGGATTCAGTCCATTTGCATGGCAAAGAGGGACTATGCAATTAATTGCAATTCATCTGATCAATCTTCATAACATTCTGGAGTATATGCAAATTGCCATCGTACA